>NW_010532532.1:52976-93312 GCF_000687285.1 Phaethon lepturus | reverse complement strand
CCGGGCACACTGCCGGCTCATGTTCAGCTGGTGTAATGGCATTTAAAAAAAAAAAAGGACATGAAACACAAATACATAAGCTATAGTTTGCCAGTCCTATAAACAAAGAGAAAGACCTTCTCTCTCAAGTTGTCTCATTGAAAACAGTAGGAAATAAAACTATCTTTGCCTCAGGAAGGGGATAGCAATCCCTGCTCTTTCAAGAAGCTATTCAAGGTATAGCAAGGTTTTACATGACAATATTCTGGCCACACCAGAAATAAGTAAACAACATGATAGTTGTGGTTTTATACTTTTGCAATTACATTTCCCTCAAATGTCAGCAAAGTATTTTCAGGCTATGGGGAATGAAATGAATTTACCAGCTGTATAACAGGATTTTTCTTGATGCAGTCATGCAATTTACTTGTCATAGACCTATACTACTTTCATTCATTAAGTTCATATTTTCTGGAATTGTTTTTACAATGTATGTTTTACTGGAACTGTGTCATTCACTGGGCCCTTACTTTTCAACACAGGAGAAAAAAAAAAAAAGACTCAGAACCACAAAAAACAACAACAACAAAATCCAAACAAAAGCAAAAAAAAACCCCAAAACCCCAACCCCACCACCAAAAGAAAACCCCCACAAACAGGAAGAGAAGCCTAATCAATGCTGAGAAGTAGGGATACGACATCGCTCACCTTTTATGAAATAGTCAGACCTTCTTGTGTACTTGAGCGGTTTGCTTTTGAAAAAAAAAAAAGGTCGGGGGGAATGAAATTTTTTGACTGTGTTCACAATGGAACTTAGATCTTTAAGCCAGTTGCATCTGAGCACGACGGAGTTGCTTTTGCGGTTTATCGAATGCGTTAGTGGTGTGGTAACTCACACTAGTTTGCGGCACTTTTGAAGTCTGTCTTGATCCTGAGTCAATTCCAGCGGCTGTCTGGTGGGCTGGGGCAGAGGCATAATGGATTCTGGCAGGGTAAAGCTGGAGCCCACTTGCTGGCTGACGACAGCCCAGACCTTGGGTGTTTCCAGGTTCATTTCTTACTGCAAATCTGTGTGATCTGTGTTGTTTGTACAACTGCAAATTTCTGTTTAGCGGCTTGCTTTGCAAAAAGCCTAATGTAATTCAGGAATATAATTAACATGAGCTTCCTTTAGCTTTAGGCAATTGTGCATTTGGCTAATAATTGCATAAAAAAGGGTAACTTTTCACAGCCATCTTGGCTGAAATGTAAATATTAGTAATCCCCAGCCTCCCCCTCTTCTGCTGACCTAGAGGTCTGCGGAAAGATTCTGAATTAACTTCTGGCAGCTCTTGGCTCTGAATTGCTTTTAGCTTACAGGCAAGATAGCCTTCCCCCTCCTCAAGTACCGTGTTTGAAATACACTGAGGTCACTGGTGTACTGCGCTGAAAAGAGCTCTTTCACGAGAAAAGCTAGTTACAGGATATAATAGCAATATTATGCAGTTTCATACCCCTAAATAAGGATCGGCATTTTTTTCAACTGACTGGTCAATTCTGAAAACGTTCCGTAAATGTGCGCTTATGTGACTTTTGTTTAAACCCTTCTAAAGATAGCCTTCCTTAACCGTTTTCTGTTACAAGGAGACTGATGGCGTGGCCTTTGTATGACCTTGTGGTTTAATAAGCTGTACATTATAGTATTGCCAGTTAATTAGTTAATGATACCTTGATCAAGTTAGATAAATGGATTGGAATAATGCTGTATTCAATTAATTTTCATTTTCAGCTTAGTATCGCTACTAATGCCTATAATTCAAGATGCGGTTTTGTGTTGTGATATCTTATCCATTTCTGTTTAAAACAGGGAATCTAGATCTTTCCAGACACAAATGCACTTATTATATTGAGTGTAACTGCACTTAAACCTGTTAATTGGTGGCACTGGGTATGTATTTTTTTTTTTTACACACAATGCTTGTGTAATCTGTATCCTGCTCGTACTTGCAGGCAACATTTACGTCAGCCTTGTGAGTCTGACCGCGTAGGTCTCCTGCATCAACTTCTCTGAGGTCTGGGGAGCTAACAGGGAATGGGCTCAAGGGGATGGGGAGGAAGTAACTTGTTATTGTTTGACTGGGTTGTTCTCTGTCTAGCTTTTGGCTATTTGCTAAACCACAAAAAATCCAGGAAAATTTAATTCCTTTTTGTCTTATCTCTGTGACCGCTTTTAAGAGTGCCTGGTATTAATCACGTTTTACAAAACCCCAATAAGATGCTATTGCTCTGCAACCTTGAATCCCTGCTAGAGACACAGTCCGGTTAAGAATCCTGGTTCATTGTTCCTATTTCTAACTCTATGGAAGTAAAAAGTTGTTTGCCATTCTGTTAGAGATGAGTGGAGAAATCTAATTCCATTTCACAGAGAATTTCAGTGTGTCAAAATCTGGTTTCTTTCTGGTCTGCAACAAGAATTGAACACTTTGAAATCATTTTGGTTTGGGATGGTGCAGCCGACAAGCAGAAGAACAAGAAGCAATGGAGCTCAGGTACCGGTGTCTTGCTGGTGCAAAGTTGGAGCAAGAAAGTTTTTGGTCTGTAACAGAGCTCAGGACATGAAGAGCTTGCTGCTGAAAGGCTGTCCAAGTCCTGTGTTTCTCATCATGTTGCTGATGGACTGCTGGAGAGCAGAGACTGCTCAGGCTCTGCAGCAGCCGCAAAGTGAGATCTGCAAACCCAGTGAGTTTTGAAGCCTTTGCCATCGGGCAGTTTTCACTGGAGCTCTGCCCTAGGTTTCTTCAAGATATCATTGAAATTATGAACCCTTAGTAAAATGTTTGATTTGCAATGTAGGCATGTTATTCTTTGAGAAATGTTAAAGTACAGAATTTTTTCAGATGAAGAAAACTGAAAATGACATCAATGAAATGTCAACCTGATCCACCGCTTACTGTGAATTAGTCATTTTCTTGCATATAAATGCAAAAATGGCAAACTTAAGCGAAAAGCAATTTCTTTGTGGTGTTTGGTCTGAGTGGTCTTAGCCTCTCAAAGCTGTCTTCTCTGCCAATAAAGGCTTTCTTCAGATTTTTTTCATACGATTGCTACCAGACAATGACAAGAAGTGAGTGGGAGGAAGTCATAATAAAAGACCAATTTCTACCATCTGTTCCAGAAATGTAAGCTGAGGCGATAGCATGAAAGGGAAAGCCAAACACTTATGCCTGAAATGGTGATCAGTGGCTGTTTTACATTCGCATTAAAATCATTATTCTCTTTATATCTCTTCTGGAAGTATCAAATATTTTATATAGTTAAAGAAACTACATCTTTACTAGATTTTTATGTTGCCTAAATGGCTGACATGGCAGTTTAGCTCTGTATTATAGCACAACTTATGTGAAGGACTATAGTGGGCTATTTCAAGTGTTTTTATTTATAGCAGTGAAGGATCTCCAATTGCTGGTAATATCAATTGGTACTGTGCTTGAACAATACTATTTTTATGTTGATATGCTGCAAGAGATCAACATAAGATCTAGGAGTGCCAGAATGCTCCAAAGTGTCCAAAAGGTCTATTGACAATCAGTGGTTTTTAGTTTGCAACATAAGGTTGCAACTTGTAATCCAATCAGTCTTTCTGATGCTATGGACTTTTTCAAATTTTAAAGACTGATCTATTATGGTTAAGGTAGAGATCTTGTAGTATTTATTTGCTGCTATCTTCCAGAGCATTTGTAAATTAGGAAATGCTGTCACAAATTGTGCTTGAGCCATGACCCTGTTCTCAGTTGTTGAGATGCATGATCTGTGGTCTTTTCAGAGCACTTTCATTATAACTGTGTAAAGTATGTTAGTATTCTCTAAACTCTTCAGAGTGAAAAGATTAGATTGTACACAAAAATTCAGTTAGCCAAGTCTCATAACTGTAATATGGAGTTTTCATCATGAAAATATGGTGGTTTTAGCTGCTTTGACATTATACAGACTATTGAAATATGGAGCTGTATTTCAAGCTTAGTAAGTCAGTTTGAGCCTGTGGTCCTTACTGAAGGTAGGGTGAACTGTTTGGGAGTTGGACCCATTATTCAATCTCTCTTACTATGAAATTTTATGAAAATAGCAGAACTTATTCTAATAGATAAAGTGATAATTTCTGTTGAAGACACAGACTTCCAGATTCATATGCAAGGAATGAATGTCTAGTTGTTGAACAGATGACACTGTTGTGATTATTGAAGCTGGTCTAGTAGTTGTTCTTCCTCTCTGCATAGGTTAATACTAAAATTAACTACAGCTTTCATTCCACAGGCAACTTTTCATTGTTGTGAATCTAGATTTAAATTGCAAATCTAGAAATGGTAGAACTTTGCCTGGGCCAGAGACTAGGTGAATATGGGTAAGATATGCTGTATTTTAAGTGCCAATTGATTTTTAAAATCTTTTTTTACCCTGATGAAAAACAATTTTCCCTGATTTTACTTTTGCTGAAGATATGATTTGACTAAATGTTACTGTGTCTGAGTCTCCTTTACATCACATCAATTTAATTTTAATAGTTCTTGTGAAACATTCTGAGAGGTTGGATACTCTAGTAGCTCTGAGGTAGCTTGAACCCTTCATCGTGGAGTACCTGAACTTCCTTCTTGTAGCAAGCCCCTTCCTTTCTTTCTTCCTTCCTCCCTCCCCTAAACGCTTGCAACAGGACGGGGGAGCGGATGAGAAACTCTGCCACTACCCCGTTATTTGGGCACCGCTGGAGAGTGTTGAACATCTTGAACAGACGTTACTAAAGGGCTTATTACTATTTTACGTGTGGCTCCACTTAGATAATTTAAACCTCTCACTGCAGTTCTTTAGATATTTGCAAAGAATGTCAGAATTATGACAGGGCCTGTCACACAACTGACAGTCAGCATTTTTTCTTTGAAAGAAATGCATGTTATGGCAAAACCTGAAGCAAAAACTCACTGATGACAAGTGCTTTTTATTTTAATAATAATAAAGGTCTGATACAACAACAAAACATCTGTTTAAAGTTCTAAGGAGAATTTTGATCTCGTCTGTTTTAAGCAATGAGTAGAAACTGTAATGGAGAAGATCCTTCTAAGAAAAAAACAAACTAAAAAACCCCAAAAACCCACCCCACAAAACTAAAAACCAAACACTGGAGACATTGAGGGGTACTCAGCATGCCTTTTTTTTATTGGTGTACTTTGCAACTCAGTCCTGTATGTGTTTTATATGTTGGGAACTGTTGGAAATTTGAATCAGCTGGTGAGTCCTATGTGGTTTTGCAGGGCGGTGGAACAGTTGGGAGAGCTTGAAGATGACAGTGTTACCCCACCACGGGATATAATGTTCCTGCAGTGCTCTGTAGGCTTTTTGTGTGAACTCAGTCCTCAGAAACCTAGATGTTAAGTGTTGATGGCAGTTAGGTAACTTCTGAAGCTGGGACTGAAGAGTGAAGACAAATATCCTCATACAGACCTAATGGAAAGTGGTTTATGAAACCATCTATAGTTAGTCTCCAGCTGTGAAGCAGTAGTGGTTTCTACTGTGCACTACCTCTGGGATGACTTAGACTTTTGCATGTGAACAGGTACGACAGGGCTTACATGGTCACGCTGGCTGTGGGAAGAGCAGCAATAAGTTCGTAACTTCGGTTTTTCTCCCTGTAGCTTTTGTCCTTATCTTGTGAAGTTTAGTTAGGTTGTACTTAAGTGCCAAGTAAATCTAATACCTGTAATATCATTATTTGAAAAGGACAAAGAACCTAATAGTACTGACACTGATTTATTTTTTTAATGCTATTGGCTGGAAATGTTTTCCCTTACTAATTGAAGTATTTCAATGTCTTGATAGGAAACAAATGGAATAATTACAGTTATTTTTGTAGCCCTTGCTTTGTGTATGGTTTGAGATTAAAATGTATAGAATTTGTATGGCTTGAAGAGTATAGTTCTTGAAAGTAAAAGAGCCTACAGACTCATGCTTATTTTTAGTTTTGTCTTACTTCACAAATACTTAATTGCCTTATTTGACCCTTTATATAGGCTGCCTGCTTTACAACACCAACCATGCCAACTATAGTTTGTTTTTATTATAACGTATGCTGTGTTACTCTAATTAAAATAAACCTTTGCATTTTTTCTTTCTTACTTTGGCAATGAAAAATATCCTTGTCAGAAATGCAAGGCGTCCTCTTCACAGCCTCATTAAATAAGCAAAGTAGGTCACTCAGCATATTTGTATCAAGCTAATATAGAAACTACACAGTCAATATATTTTAAAGCTGCGTAGATCAACCCTTGTTCCTACAAGCAGTGACCTTCTATCAAAACTGTCACTTCATGTTTTTGACAAAATCTGACGTATTGTAGCTGTAACACGTCAGGAAACAATGGGATGGGCTGAGGAGAGTGAATTGCTTCATAGGCTGGTAACAAACTCAAATGTGAACTGAGGGTAAGATATATTTGTCAGTCAGGAGTGCAGGTTTAAAAAACAAAACACCCCCCCACCCCACAGAGAAAACCAGCTTTGGTAGATGCTTCCTTTTTCATGAGCATTTAAGATTACAGTGCTGCTTTTGCTTTTAATCTGAGGAAGGAAAAAAAAAAAAACAAACACCCCCCCACAACTAGTAATGCATTAATTACAAAAACAGTCATAAAAATAATCATTCTATTTCTCTGGAGGAACATTTGCATCTAGATGAGCCTTCCTTCCATGGACAAAAAAGAATGTTTGGCGATTAAGCAAAGACTAATGTTATGGATGCGTCCAATTTTCTTTTAATTGCAAGGATTTAACCATGTAAAGCTGCCTTATCTTTGATGTTGGAGATTTCCATTATGATATCAACTTTTGCAAGATATGAATAGCAAAAAGTACCAAGAACTAAAAATGCCTTGTTAATTGTACAGTAAATGGTCAATCACTAAGCGAAGTCCGGAGACACTGGTAGGCCATAAATGAGAGGTAGTTTAAAATTCAATCAGTCTAATGCAAAAGTAAACTGTGGCTGGTTAGAACTGGATCCAAGCCAGTTTGTGAGATGACAATTATGAGTTTTCTGAATCAAAAGTCTTCCAGAGTTAGTTCCAGTACCAGCTGATAGTTGTATTGACTGCATTTAAGATTATGCCAATAGTCTCCTGTTATTTTGTATAAAAATGGTGAGCACTAGCGTGCTAGGAAGCGCAGATCTGCTTTGTAAAAGGCTTTGGTATTACTGTTCAGCTAGAAAGTTTTTGTTCCAGAAGCGGTGATAATGTGAGTGAAAACCAGATGAGTGTGAAGTTTCCATTGAGTGGATTCTCTTGGACTGGAAGATGACAACAGTGGGCTTCCCTAGAGGCTGTACTTCTTGAATTGAATGCGTCACTTCATCTGTTCAATTCTTTTTCTACCACTTGCCCCAGCTAATCCTGTGGTGGCCCTACCTGAAAATGGTAAAACTGATAGGCAAGTTGTCAGTGTGCTTCCTTGCCTCACTTGTGTCAGGAGTTGGTATTTTTAGCTTAAGGCTCGTACAAGACTGAAGCCTCTCGGTATTTCTTGGAGGGACATAAGTCAGAGTGGCATATAGGTTACAGGGCTGTTGATATAGCGATGGCATGGTGCCTTGACTTCATGCAGCAATATGCTTTTTCAAAGAAAAAGATTGAAGTAACAGAAACTTCTTTAGGCAGTATATAAGCAAAGAAAAATTTCTTCTGAATGTGTGTGTCTTGAAATCGTGGCCATATAATTGCCTTTAATGATCCTGTAGTAAGGTTTGAGACAATTGCTCCATCATGGTGCATTCTTCCTTTGGTGGGAAGCTATGGGAATAATTTCTGATCAGAGTTTATTTAGCAATTATTTTGATAATCCTTATATCACTTGTATTTTTGTTAAAATTTATCTATAGTTCAATGAAGCGATAACCACTTTATTTTCTCAGTCGTATGCCATTTTTCATCTTTCATTAAAAAAAAAAATCTGTAAAATGGCAAATTAATCATACATACATCTGTAATAATATTATTCACAGAAGCAGCCTGCAGCATTGTGATGTGACCTTTTTAGAGCACAATTACTGGTATGTTTTGCAGGGATAATTTTTTTCCAGAATTCAGATCTTGTTCTAAGCCAACAGATACAACCTACACGGGAAATACCAAGCAGACATGAATAATGTTAGATTATTCATCTGCTTATCTTTAGGCTTTAACAGGAGAAAAGGGATGGGGGAAAGAACACATACAATTTTTAAAAAACTTTCAGAGTTATTATACTATAACCAAAGATGTCTTGCTACAATTTTCCAAAGATTGGGGAGAGAAGATTTATAAATCTGCCATAGTCAAAGTTAGTGTTATTGATATAATGTAGGCATCCCTGTTCGAATATAACATTTATGGAGGGACCCTGAATATAAATGACTTTGTTTAACCTTGAAAACAGTCAGATCTTATTGAATGTCTAAAGAAGTATATATGGAGGAGATAGATATCAATTTTTTGTACATTAGGTTTAAGCATGACAATGCTCCATTGCTTGATGTGATGAGTAGCTTAAGGGTAGTCAGGCAGGGTAAAGATTACTTACAGCTATAAGCACGCTTTTGTTCCAAGGAGGTGTCTGTACTGTGTCATACATCTGTTCATGGAAGGGACCTAAATATTTTTCTCTATCTCCTAAGACCATTTCTACATGAAAGAAGAATACTTACTCTACATGACCCCTTCAGTTTTCTTAAAAAAAAAAAGTTGTGCAACCCAGTCAAGTGAGTTTGAATTATTTCCTCCTTACAGCTTCACAGCTAACTATAAATTGATTTTCTACCTTCCTATCTCCAAAACAAATCGCTAGAGAAGGATGCATTTAAACAGCTGGTTATAAGAACAGGTCACGTTTGAGTCCAATTTTCTGCATAGAAGTACTTGAGATGTAGGCTTTATTATTTTTTTTCCCTAGTAATGCAACTTTGTGCATCATAATATATTTCTAGGATTCAAAATGCCAAGAGTTTTAAATGGCCAATACTGAGATCCTGAGAAAATCCTACATGCCGTAACAATTTCTGGTGTATAGGACAAAGAAAATTTCATGGTCTTTAAAACTGTATATGAGATAATATACTATGCAATCAATATGAACATTAAAAGATTATTACATAAACATTAAGAATTATTTTATAATTTGGATGACTGTTTGATTCTATCAAATCACCCACTTGATAATTAGAGTGAATTTTGGGCAAAATGTATTTGAAGGAGGATAGGGTGTTTATTGTTACAATCAATCCAAGATGTGAGTACATTCAGAACACTAAGTCTTACAGAATGCAACTTTAAAACTCTACACAGAGCAGATTTCTTCTCTTTGACTGTTATAGCTTTTCTCGTTTAATAAGTGTTTAATAAGATCTGATTCTGATCTCACTTATAAAAGTTTAGATAATATGATTATAGAGCACTTTAATGAAAGCCAAAGTATATAAAATAGAACTCAGGGCTACAGGCTTGAGCTGTATATGGAGAGTAACATGTTCTCAGCTATTCTAAATCTGGTTTATGCTGGATAAAATGTCCTCCCTAAAAGTGGCTGAGGTAGACTCCTCTTACATGGGAATTACCGCTTTTAAGGTAGTCTTAGTGATCCTCTTCTGTACTGTGCTCTCACCACCGCTTAAGAATGTGTTCATCAATGTATTAAATAATGAAATATTTTAATGTGGTTAATGACAGAAGTATAAGTCATTCTAAGCACCTTTCTCAAAGACCTTCAGCACCATCCTCGTGGACATAGCTGGGATATACAGCTGTGCTGAGGCAGGTAAAGATTTCGGGCTTTGAATAGGCTGATTCAGTAGATAGAAGTTCAAGGGTGTACACTTTGACTTTGCCTAGAATAGCTGGATAGAAATAAAACAAGTAGGTTTCGTCTGGATGTAGTCTTTAGTCTCATTATGAAAAGAGGAGAAAATTAGATTAGTTATTAAAAGAGTATACGGGGGAAACTTCAAGAAATCTGGTTCATATGCATAGAACATCTGTTTCAAGAGTTGCAAATGAGATTTTTGCAAAATTTCAAAACGGGGCGCATGATGCAATTTCTAAATGGATTGTGTAGGGTCCCTTTCCAGCAGCCCTAATAAATATTTCTACTGTTATTGTTTACTCTGTTTAATAACCCTGAGTCACAGCTGTTTTCATCTGAAATTTAATTTAGACTGTTTAGACTCTTCCAGAGGAATAGTTGCACTGAGACATCTCTAGAGAGATCTATTTCCTACACGTACAATCTTAACACTTGAACTGTTTGCCTGGCCAGGATGGTTGTAA
Source organism: Phaethon lepturus (assembly GCF_000687285.1). NCBI lineage: Eukaryota > Metazoa > Chordata > Aves > Phaethontiformes > Phaethontidae > Phaethon > Phaethon lepturus. The sequence continues at coordinate 83,017 of NW_010532532.1, read as the reverse complement.
TCAAATCTGTGCAAACAGAAAAGCACTTTTCACAGACACGTTTCCAGGCAGAAACTTTTTTTGGGTGCATTGCTGTAAAAATTCTGTTATGTCCGAGAGTACGTGGTATTGTCTGCCTTGGTAAACCGGCCTTCATCTCCTGCTGGTTTTGCTCAGCTTGTGTTGCTCATTACTTCACAGATTATAGCACAAAGCTAACTTCCCAGTAGGGCATGGCGAGATTTTTATTACGGTAGGTTGCTTTGGAGATGTTCTGAATATCTGCAAGGCCAGAGTCATTAGACACAACAGATATTCCACTAGTGTGCTGGTCCAGAACGTGCAGCCCAATAACCAGTGCTGCACTTGATCAGGCTACACTAGGAGTTCAGAGCTACCTCAAACATTTGTGCTCAACGTTCCTGATAATGTGTTGATTGCACTTGGACGCAGTTGTTCTGAGAATTATTTTCTTAACGTGATTTATTACTTGACTTACTGTGAGATTTCAATTGCTTTAAAGTATTGAACTAGTCTGTATTTATCATTTATCAGATTTGTGCGGACACATACTGGATCTTGGACATGTGCCTGAGTTTGGCACTACCTGTGCTAAAATGCAAGAGCTATGTGAAATTTTAGAAAACTGCTAATTTAATGCAGATGGAATTTCAGAAGTTCAAAGTCTTGAATATCTATAATAAATTTGAGAAGTTTGTTTTCTGAAATGAAATCTTCCATATAAAAAAAAAAAATTCCATAGTTGTCTGTTGTCTTCGTGAAAAAAGCATAAGGGACAGCCTTTTCAGCTTCTTTTCTTTTTACTTATCCTTTTTTCTTAGTATTCTTCTGCATCTGGCTAATCTCTTCTGTAAAATTTCTTTTTAATTGAGAGTTAAGATGTTCTTATTACAGTAATTATTCAGGACTCAACCTCTGGCTTGATGCTCAGCCTGGTAAATGAACATACTTTATTTTCTTGCTTATATCAGAGGGTTTTCAGACTCTTCTGGTTTCAAAGAGGTATAACTTCCCCAGATTAGTTTACATTTCTGGTGCAGCTGTAGCAGGGCAAACCTGCTTAGAATTGGGATCTTTCTCCAAGGAAAAGTAGGTGATGACATCACATTGCTATTGCTGGACTGTAAATGATGTAATGGTTATCTTCAGGTTGACTGGATTACACTTGTAATGGTGGAAAGAGTTGGAAAACACAGTTCTAGGTCTCTGGGTACGACACAGTTCTCAGATGATTGTGCCATCAAGACCACTGTTAACCAACTTGGGCACATTGCTAGTGAGAAGAAAGAGTGGCACCTGTAGAAAGAGGGGCAGCAGCATTCAAAGGGGAGATCTGGATGGTCTTTACTAGCTGCTTCGCCTATTCTACCTGTGTGCAAGGGGAGCAGAAGGCGATGACCCTGGGCAAGCTTGAAGTGTAGTGAGGTAGCCTAAAAGCCCAAGTCTCAAACCGATGTGGCTGAGGCATCTGTTCCGAGCTACAGGGAGAGCAACTTCTAGGAGAAGCCTTGAGTGGTTTGAGATGGTATCAACTTGCTCAGCTGGTTTTGCTGCAGGGGTATCAACCAGCCAAGCTTGCTACTGCTCAAATTTAGCTGCCCTCAGCAGTCACTGCTTTTGCTAGGCAGTAAAGCCCCAATGTTGTTATACTGCTTGTCTTCACAGGGAGAGAAATTTATGATGAACGTTCTTTAAGGTGAAGTTTATTGGCGAATGGCATAACTTTACGACATCTTAGAAAGCTGCGTTAGCTGTAGGTGCAGAGCGATGCACTAAGGATAAGACAATGAAGAGAAAATGAAAGCTCCATATGAAAAAGTATTGAATTTAGTGTTAGCTAGATCAGAGAGGCTTAGCACTTTCTTTTATTTTTTTAAAGAATTCCAACTAAAAAAAATACAAATTACCCTAAAGAGGGGAGCAGTCTCTTGTGGAAGAGTATAATAAAACCAAAAATATGTTTTGAGTTTTGAGAAATTAGGGAACAAAATTTCCCCTGGTTTTTTTTTTTTTTCTTTAGGATTTAGCAGCTATTTAGCAGTATGGAGTGTGCTTAACAATGAAACTTCACAAATTGCCATGTAGCTTTTTTTTTTATTTAGCTATTCTAAGAAAATTAGTTTAGCTGAGTAAGTGATAGGATCTCCAGCTATTATCACTAAATGATTAATTTCTCCTGGACTCTGTTTAATACAACAGCTGCAGATTGTTTAATAAATCATTGAAATAGCTTGGATTTAACTGAAAAATAAATTATTTAAAACTGTAAAGGCAACCTATTCCCCTGACTCCCAACCCCCAAAACCTTCTTCACTTATTAAAGCATAAGTGAATTAAAGCATAATAAAATGATAAATATGGGAATCTACAGCTGTTCAAAAAATTATGAAGTGAATAAATGCAGATGACTGAATTGCTAAATACAGTCTGCTCATGATCCATACTTGCGAATACCACACAGTTGTATTTCATAAGGCACTTGCTATATCTCCAGTGTTAACACTGTGATTGTCTGGTTTAGAATTAAGATGTTCCTGTCCTTGTGAAGCTTTGGATAAAAAAAAATTGCAATGGCAAACACAAAGACCTTCAGCACTGTCAGATTTAATAGTTACTTGGTCGGTGTCTTGCAGCTGTGATGCCAGCCATGGTTGAGAAGTAACTGCTGCAAAACCCAGGGGTCTTGATCCAGCGTCTGCTTGCCAGTGTCAGTCTTCCCAGTGGCTCTAGATTTGGTCTTTGATGATGATGAATTAATGTATTTCTGAGATGAGAAGGAAAGATCTTTCTAATGGTGGGAAGCAATACCAGTGGAGGGAACCTGAGGGTGTTCCTTTTTTTTTTTTGAGTGGGAACCGCATTGTATGTGCAGTGATTATGGAGAACGAACTGAAAGAAATTCTACTGAATGCAAAGTTATATTGGTTAAGCGTAACAAATTACTGCAAAAAGTATAAAATGTATGAAGTACTTCAGACTCTATTATTTATTCTACCCTTCCGTTTCAAACTTATTACAAGCCAACTTTATTTCATCAACTAGCCTGGAAAATGTGTTCACTAAAAATCGATGTCAACCCTTTGAAATTTTGTTTGAAGGATTAATTATGGAGCTGTATGACCAGCCTTCATAACTCTAAGTGCCTGTCTCTATTTTAGGATGGTTTTGTCACTGTACTAAAGTATTTGGCTCATGCACCTTAGCAGGTGGCATTGGCTTCACATTGAAAAGATCTTAACCACAGGAAAGAAAACATGGTGACTGCAAAGACAGACATCTGATATCAGATGTTATTGCAGTGGCAGCTGTGCCCAAATGCTTATTGCATTCCTTAACAGAGAAATTATTTATTTCTGTAAATAGACAAAATTCTATTAAAGCAAATTATAGTTGGACTCTGACTTGTATCAGGTGAGGGTCGGTCTAGCAATGTATTAAGTACTCTGGAGGCATTCAGTGGGAGAGCTGAACCGGGATATAGAGGAACAAATCAAAGTATATGAAGGAGAATCCAGCTGTGCTGGAACAGTATTGAACCTCTGCATGAAACAGCAAATCAAATGTTTGCAGTTGGCCAGTTTATGATTGTGGTTACTGCGGAATGCAGGCAAAACAGATCCTGGTTTTGGGTGAGCAACACCTCTTAACTGTGAAAGGCAAAAGTGAAATAAAACATAGGGAAAATGCATCATCTCTTGGTACAAAGAGTTTGCATTTGGAAATAGCATGATACAGATAAGTGGAAACCTAGAAGCTCTCTTGGCTGAGTGGTGGGGTGGTTTTTGTGGGGTTTTGGTTTGTTTGTTTGTTCTTTCGTGGCTTTTTTCAGTTCATCTGACTTCATCAGTCTGGATCCTGATGGGTTTGAGGAACTTCTGTGTGCCTGCTGATTTCCCAGTTCCCGCTCTGACTTGACAGATGCCGCAGAGAGTTAAAAGAATAGGGAGGAGGGAAAAGGAGCAAGTGCCGAGAGCAAACACCTGAGCCCCCTTCCGTAATTTTTTTATGACAAAAAAAAATCTGCCTGCTACTATGGGCACACAGGTTAAAAGGGTCCGACTCGGAAAAGTTCATTGTACAGTGGATGTGCTGGGTAAGAACATGCTTTGCTTTGGTTTAGGTCCTATGGAATTGCAGGTGGAAACAAGGTGCAGGTAATTCTTCTGTTCTGCTTTCTTTGCAAAAATCTTGGTGTTTATGATTTTGGTTGTAGGATTATACAAATTGACTTGAAATAATTCAGGAAAGACACCTCGACTGCTTCTCTGCAGCCAGAAATGAGAGCAGATGTATCCCCCTCATAAGAGAAGTAACAACAACTGTGTTTCTTAAGAAGTCGAAATTTGCAGCACTTTTGCAGGTTTCCACTCTTCCCAATAAATCCTGTATTTGTAGGTCAAAGAAAACTACTGCAGTAGCTCATAAAAGAAAACATTCTTAGCCACTTACAGAAGTGGCTATCACACATAGGACTGACCCTGTCTAAAGACCTTGATGATTTTATGTATAAAGCCTTATCACAAACCACTGAAGGAAATAGTAAACTTCTAATTTTAAAGAAGGGACACTTGATATTACTGCAGAGTTTGAGAATATTAGCAACCTTCTAGATAAGGAAGAGCAAGCAGAAACCTCTGTGTTCCCCCTAATTCTCTCCTTTGTTTCCTGCCTGTTAGGTGAGTGGTTTGCAAATTTGGAATTACAGGGGCTCTTTGGAGGGATTGCTCTTCCTCAAGTTTGCCAAGTGCACAGAAGATACGTTGTGCGGCCGCATTTCCCCCAGCCGAAGGCACTGATCCAACACAATGTGCTATTGTGAAGCCGCTCACATGCAAAAACTAGCTGTCCCAGAGTAGCCTAGTGCTTTCGCAGGAGGATGAAAGGAAGAGAACGTATCCACCAGCTTCCTACCCTACGCTGGACATCTTGAATACTGGATAGAACAGAGGAAAAAGTAAACCATGACTGATATTTTTCTTCTTCCTTGTATAGAGGCTAGAAAACAGTGTTCATAGGCATTTTTAGCTGTTATTAATCTATGCAATTGTAACCTTTGTAATTTTCTCACTTCAAAGTGTGGAAGACACTGAAATAACACCCTAAGGAGGTTTGGAGATTGGGACTTGGCACTTAAAGCCTAGTCAGCTTGCATTGCATTGTGTAGTAATTGCTAGTTAATGTAATAGCAAAACCATTACGGTGACAAAATCTTAGAGTGTATTTGCCTTTTGATGTGTAAATTAAGACTGTCAGAAAGCAGTCCCAATATTAAATAGGCCCCCTCATCCGTTCTAGTTTGAAAACACTTTGTTTAATCACTGGCAGCATATATATGATCTTTTGCTTCTGTCTGCCACATTCACTCGTGTCCTCTTTCATGCAGACCAAAGGAGAGAGATTTCCAGGGGCTGTGAAATGTTTGAGAGGTCTTGTGCCTTGAACAAGTTATCTGTTTGGAACAAAGAGGCAATGATTTTTAAGTCAGATTCTGCTAATGTTTTTGTAGCAAACTATGCAAAATACAGGCTTCTTAAGCCTGAGTGTTTTGGTACATCATTTCTTTTCAAGTAACAGTGCAAGGTTAAAGAAGTTCAGGAAAGATAATGTGTTTCCAGGGAATCAGAAAGAATTTTTGAGATAAGCTGCTAGCCTATTTGTAGAAGTTACCGACATTTCAATAAAACTCAAACAGCAACCATCTGTTTCTTCCATTCTGTAAATCTTAATTGTTTTTATCATGGTACAGGCATCAAAATATAATTCTCTAACTTATTTTTGGGTACCACATAAAAATGGTGAAATAAACTTTCCCATATTGCTTTCTCACTTTAGCAGAAATCTTCATAGGTTTATTTCTTCTACCAAAGATCTCAAATGGTTCTGTGAATTACTGAGACAAAGTCAATGTGATATTTCTTCATGGAAAAGTGAAATATTAACGACCCTTTCGCTGTTCCCCCTCATGTGCTTGGTGGAACATCTCTGTACTCTTACTCCCTTTTCTTCTGTTCCTGCCAAACTTTTTAAATAAGTAACAGTTAATCTGCTGCCTGTGATTTGAGTGTAAATTGTATATTTTATCTTTAGTTAGGGTGTAGTGAGGGCCTTGGAATGACTGCTGGTGCTGTGAACCATTTTGGTGTCACTTGGCTAGCGCTCGTTCTGTCGTATTTGGCTTTTATTCCTGTAGCCAGAAGTTGCAAACTAATTCTCGGGAGGTTTCCATAGGCTTACATAGTCTCCTGAACTGTTTCTGTGAAAGTAGTAGTTTGATGGGATTCACATGTACTGAAACAATGAATGGCTTCTAGGAAAGGGGGTGGGGGTGGAAAACCCAAAACACTGCACTGCAGTACACTTACCAAAGCCAGGAAGCTTGCAGTATTATAGTGTAATGCTATGGAGGAAATAAGCAATTAAATAGCTAATATGTGATGCTACATGAAACAAGCGATTTCAGCTGGGATTAGCAGAGAAGGTAGGAATTGCTGCTCCTCCTTCTCCAACAGCACATCTCCTCTTTGCCGTTCTGCTGAAGGCTGTGTTAGGTGAGACCCAAGACCTCTGCATTGACCCAGAGAGCGTCTTGTTCATAGTGAGATGTATGTCTTGCCTGGGCGACTGTAGAATGGCAACCGCAGAGCCCCACTCCAGAGGCGGTGTGCCGTGTCACGGAGGTCTGTAATCTTCCTTCATCTCAAAAGTCCCAGATGCAAAATTCTTTTTCCTCACAATGTTTTCTCTGCAGTGGGATGAACTGTTGTTTCCTCTGCCTTGCATTGAGGATGAATGTGTGGTCTGTAATCATTGTGTTGCTTAATGTTGGGGAATATTTATAGTGACTCTTTGATCAAAGTATGCAAGGTAATCCTTGTGAGGCAATTAAAAAAAAAAAAACACCACCTTGGAGTTGCTGACAGAGAAAGGAATTCTTCCTTAGAGACTTTCTTAATACTTTATTCTGTCCAGTAGAGGAACTTAAAGTTTGCATAATAATCATTATACTAATATAAAGCTATTTAGAAGACCATTTCTCCTCCTACTTGCAAATGAACAGGTTATTCATGACCTGGTCTGTACTTTTGAGATGCAAGAAAATGTAGAATCAATAGAACCAATTCATTTATCTTATGTTGAAAAAAAATCCAACAAATGTAACATTTAAACTTCCAGTAAACATGCAGTCATGTAACTTGTATATTAAACAATTGTAATTCCTTAGAAGATGAAGGGAACCTCAGAAATATTTACAAGAATGAAAGGGAAAGTGTTCAGCAGTACTTTTTTTTTAATTATTTTTTCCTCCCTTCCTTGGTTTAGGAGTAGAAAAATATGCTATGGGGTTTGAAGAACCGTAATGAAATGAAATCTAAAGAATTTCATAGTGCACAAACTATAGTTTATTTCTTAGACTAAGAGACTAACATCTTAGAAAGGGAACCTAAACCCTTCCTTATGAAGGTGGGACAAGATGGGTTGTTTTTGATATTGCTCTTTGGGGTTTTGAGAGCTGGCTAAGGGTGGCAGGTAGGTACCTCTCCGCCCTGGCAATCGTAGCCTGGAACAGTGGGGAGGTAACTGATAGCCTTTTATTCACAAACTCAGCAACGGTTATTTCCCACCTGGAATGGAAGGTGATTGTTTTCATTTTAGAAATGATTTTATTTTTTATCTAATAGTGATTAAATCATTCACTGAGGGTGTGGGAGATTGTGGTTCTGCTTTACTAGGTAAACTGTGTTTCAGTGCTTGAGAACATATTCCTGAAAAAAGTGCCTTGTACTGTTTAAGGTGACCGTTGGGTGACTTGGTACTGCTGAAATTAAGGCTTGCTACAAACAATATGGAATAATCTGGTGCAAAAATCATTCCTTCCGGCCTGATGAGCTGAGCAAAGCAAACAATGTATATCATAACGTTGATTTCCCCCCCCCCTCCCCCCCCAAATGATGAGAAACTTCATTAACTTAGCTAAGAAACCTAGTATAATGGGAGTCGATTGCAAAGAGAAGTCCTGATTCTGCCAGAGGAGGGAACGAGAGCACTTGAAGTGATTACTCTGGTCTGTGTTCATTTCTTCTACTACTCTAATAGATGAATTTGACATGTTTTTATTTTGTATTTTCTTATCAGCTTTGTCAACCAAGTGATGAAATCTGATACAGGCTAGGAATTAAGATGCAAGTACATTTCAACTTTGAACTCTGTACAAAAGACTTCCCAATAAATTATGAAGGGTTTAAAGGATTTAGGAAATACCCAGGAGGCTGTGCTAACGATGCCCTAAATGTGTGAAGTCACTCCCATCAATAGCTCGCCTGACTGACCGTATCTTCATTATTCCCATAGCTGTACTTCATATGCTGCCACATTTGGTCTTGGCAATAACTTATTTCTCAGCTCTTCATCCGTATTTCTCAGCTCTTCATCCTGAGCACAAGCCTTTGTGCTCCCTTTCAGGGGCTGGAGGGGTGACAGCATTCCTCTGGCCACAAAAACCGTACGTGACTCAGAGCGTTTAACAAAGTCTGCTAGTGGTTCTGCAAATTAGGAGGAAGGGTATTTTCCTTTCTTTTAAAACCAAAACAGAAGAAAACTGCCCAAATCCCAGGTGCTTCCAATGTAGTCAAGTGTTAGCAGGAAGAGGAAAATAGGAGTGATGAAAGACACTTGACTGTCAGAATGCAGCTCCAGAGATGCACCTGCACTTTCAGCCCACTGCCCCCGCACTGCCGTATGTATTAGCTATCTTGTTCCAAATATTTAGAAGCTGTGACACACTTTTGGTTTCTAGATCCTATTCTATCCTGTCTGTTAGTTGAGCCAATCTTGACAGTCCTTCTTGGACGGAGTACCTTACTGGAGTTTAATATGTTTAGTACCACGTTTTCTAGGACAGTCTGATGTGAACTGTTAAATTAATACATCATTGGAAAGAGCTGTCACTTTAATGATGTATTAATGTCACATGTCATGAAGGTGAAACGCAAGGTAAAAATGTATTATGTGAAATGTGGTGTGCTCCGTGGAATAAAATTTCTGGAGGGCAGATGCATGGTAATTATTTAAAAAATAAAAATAATAATTATTATAATAAAAAACCCCAAACAAAAAACCAAACCCCCAAAGCCCCCCAGTCCCAAACCAGGCAACTCTAATTATTATGAGTTGTTCTTCAATGCCAGCTAGGCTGATTTTACTTTACAAATTGTATAGCACATATGGAATGCAGCATTATTATATTTGAGTGTTGTAAGTAAAGCAAGAGAGATTTTATTATGATAGGGTGCTTTTTTCAAACACAACAGTTGTTTGGTGTTTTTTCCGGTTGGATTTTAGCCAGGCTCACTAGAATAAGTCTGCGGGGTGTGACTGGAGAGACAAACAGCTCGGTGTGGTTCTGCGTACTAGTTCTCGTGTTATTTTACTGTGGGAGAGCGGCTTCTGCAGATCAGTTTTCCCATGCAGCCAGCTACTTTCCTCATCCAAACCCAGAGGAAACAAAGCGGGTTTTGAAGGGTTCCCATTGCCGTGTGTTTTCTCCCAGCGGGCTCTGCAGCCCCTTTGCTTACCTGGCTCATCCCAAAGCTCTCCTGCGAGATGTGAGACGAGCCCCAACCACGGGCAGCATGTCCCCAGAGACCTGCAGAGACGATTATGGGTCCAGTGAGTGAACACCTCCGAAATTCATCTGGGGCTTTTAGTTGCTGTTGAACGGGTCACACCTATGTTTTGTGCTTCTGGTTCCCGCAATGGCGAGGAGAAAATGTCAGTGGCAAACGTTCTGGAGTAACCCAAGTTGCTGGTGGTGCTTGCTGGGGAACCCGCAACTGGTGCGAAGGGTTGTGTTTGGCCCTGTGTTTTTGCTGGTGTTATTTCATGTCAGCTAAAGATGTGTGACTGTAAGGTTTGGATCTCCAGAACGCTAGTAGGCTTTGCGGATCAAGTGCTGCTCCTCTCAGCCCTGCTGCTGTTCTCCGGGCGTTTTCCGAAGCACGGGAAGCACCGGCATTTGTTGGGTGTACATTGTGTGGTGGTGGCTGGCGGTGAGTCTTAAATGGGGAATGTTATTCCTCAGATCTTGAAACTGGTTTAGAATCTTGGGGAGTGGGAGTCAGGTTTGTTTTTTGTTTTTTCCCCATATATTTGTGATAGGAAATGCCAGTCTTTCTTTCCATGGATGAAACCCACCCGCTGGGAGGGCCGTATCGGAATCCTGGATGTCTTTTGTGTGTTCTGACAGATGTTACAGCAATTTTGTTTCCATATGGCCTCTAGAGGATTGTGTGCCTTGCTGTTGTGATTTTTCTGTCGACACTGTTCCACCATTGGACTGCAGTATATATTGGTCTATCAAAATATTGTGAAAAGATATTTTGGCTAAACTTAAGTCAAATCAGACTCTTTTTTTTTAAATAATTTGATACTTTTCCTACAGCTAATAGTTGCTGCGATATGTTGTGCTCATAACACACCTGGACCTCTGTGCGATTTTAAGCATTGTATTCAGCATCCAGCTCTTCTTGTGCTCTTCATCTTGTGTATCCCTTGTACAGCAAAAGGATGTACGAGCTCGGTGCTTTGAGCCAGGTAGTTACATCCTGACGTAACTAACCCTGTAACAGGCGAGTAACGTACACTCTTCTGTCTGCTCAGACCCGGGGAAGTGAAGAGCTGTCCTTAACCGCAACCCTGCTGTTGGGATAGTGGATGATGCTTATTAATGTATGTGTATACTATAACACGTAAATAAATGCGCTGGATTACAAGTATGCAATTTAGGAGGAAGGTTGGAGGGAGATGAACCAATTCTAATAGGATAACTTCAAATTACTGTTGTTTTATAAATCCTAGCAGTATCAAGTAACGAAACAAAAACTTACATACAATTAAGACATTTAGAAACTTAGAATAGTTAAAAAATTTTTTACTGTGTTATTTGCAGTGGTTCCCCCTCCCCTTTGGCTTTAGAAAGACAGAATGATAGTTTGTTACTCACAAAAGAAGAAAGGAAAAAGGAATTAGGAATATATAATTGTGCTTATGAGAAGAAATAGTCAGAAACTGATTAGTGTGGGAGGAATTAATTATTAAATCTACCCACGCTCTCTGTTTTTTTTAATTTTTTGCTATTCAATTATGCATCAGTAAATGTTATCATGCAATCATTGGCAAGATGCTAATTAGTATTTATGAATTGCTGTTTTTTATATCTGACCTTTTGATAATTTCCCTTTGTGGAGATGGATTTTAGGTATACGGTGATCTTGGAGAACTGTGCCTTTTTTTTCAGTTCTGAATTTTTGATACACTGTTGCCGTAGCCATGACTTACGGTGCCCTTTTATTTTTGTTAATAAAACCAGAATATCACTGAATTAAAATAAAACAACTCTTAATGTTAGGTAAGGAAATGTATGCAAATCAGTGATCAGTGCAAAGTACTGTGAGAGGTAGTAAACAGATACCTTTTAAAATCAAGCTTCTTATCTCGGTGCCTGAATAGGATTTAGACGCCTATGTTTAACTAGATGCTTACAAAGATTTTACTTTTTAATTATTTATGAACCCTTGAACATAGCAGAGGTCATTAGTGTTATCTCTACCAGCTAATCATACCCAGCAGTATGACTTCATTCTGAAAATCACCATTTTTACCCCTTCTGAAACAGAAACCCAGTGTTCCTAATCGCTCAAGCACTGATTTTTGCAAATGCCCGGAGGTGATGATAGGGACTGTGGGAGTGAACGGCATCAAAGCGAATCAAACCGAGGGACTGAGGGGATTGTGGCCCGTGCTGCTCAGTCACTCGTCCCAGTGAAGGCTTCCACCCAGGAAGAAAAACACAGTATTGCTTTGATTTCCATCCTGTCCTGCCTACATGCTTTGTGCTTCTGCTAGAATGAGTGTTCCTGTGGGTGCAACTGTGCCAGAATCTGTTCAAATGTTCTTCACTAAAAAATAAAACAAAAAAGTGAATGGGGAAATGCTATTTGATTTAACCAAGCTCGGAAAAGAGTACTCTCAATTTATAAGTGTATAAAGTTGTATATTTGTGTGTCTCTTAGATTTGTGTAAAGTGTTTGGTTTTAATATTAACAGACCCTTTCCTAATGCTGAGGATTCATTGCTAGTTGTAGCGCTCCACGGTTCCCCATGGGCAGGATTTCAGGGTACTTGTTCTCTTGAGGAAACAAGCTTGTCTGGCTAAGATTTGCAGAATCTTAAAGTTGAATTACCACAACTCACGCCTTTGGCATTTTGAGTTACATTGCTTGCCTATGGGATGGACGATTATTTTCTAGTAGGCTGACTTAAAGCCTGTTTAGGTACTAAAAGAAATTATTTTTTTAAAAATTTTTAGCAAATCTAAGAACAGTTTTGATACCAGAAAATTCTATTTGATAAAAATGGGTTAAGTCTCTTTGGTCACAGAGTATGATGTAACCCTCTTTCAGACTGCACAGTTGCCTTGTGTGCATGGCTCCTTCGTTATGTCATCAGTTGTCAATGAGCAGCCCATAAGTGGAATAAATAAGCCCCAGTGGGGTTTTTTTCTAGTTTTGTGTTTGGGGTTTATTGGTGAGCTATATGATTGAGTTAAGTTGGGTATTTACATGTAGTCTTGTGCCACTGAGTGTGAATGTGCCCTTGTCCCCCTTTTTTCCCCACTTGAACAGTGTAAAGTAACTTTGGAGTTGACTTGATAAATATTAAATATTCCATTACATTCTAGATGTAAAATTAAACTCAAGGTCAAATTATTTTTATAATACTGTTTTTATATGTTCCGAAAGTGGTTTTGAAATGCATTGAATCATAAAGGTGCTCCAGCCAGGCAATAACTCTGCTACTGAAACTGGATATGGAGAAGAAAATATGCTGAATTCTTTCGCCTTTTTGGTTTCGCTATTGTTATGGTTTCTTGGGGGGGACATATCTTCCTTTAAAAAAATAGAAATCTGACAAGAAATGTTATATTAGTGTTATGCTAATGTAATTTAACTAAATACAACAACAGTTCTTTGAACAGCGACTTCAATAAGGACTCTAATTTTACTTAGAGTAATGGGTAAAATAGGAAATTGTAACTCTCCAAGGAAAGAATTGATCTCTCATTGTTTCTGATATCTTCTGAAAGAAAGTATTATTTCCATCGTTAGTTATGTTACCTTAACGAATAGTTACTGTTCAAAGGAAGTGTAGAGAATCACTAAGAATCATTAAAGCAGCAGTGAAAAGAGAAACATCTTAGAGTTATGTTTCCTTTTAGAACTTTAGATCACTTCTGACTAAATTTGAGTTTATCTTTGAGGTTTCCATTTTTTTGCCACCTTGAAGCCTGTGGTGCTTGTATCTTTTATATACTGCCCAAATCCAGCTACTTAGTTAAATGATAAAATGAGTTTTTGCAATTGAGATGAGATTTTTGTGGCCAGTTTAATTTTGTGATCATAAGCAGGTAGACCGCAATCATCTTTTAAAACTTTTTTTTTTAAATTTACCTTTAGGTCAGTCTGCATTGGTTTGAGTTTCTTCTGCTCTCATAAGAATTTGAATGTAAAACTGCTCCGAGAAAAGTTCTATTAAAGCCCTGTGTGCATACACAAAGCCAAAGACACTTTTATTTAGGCTTTTTTTTTTTTCTATTTAAGTAGAATATAACATTTGTATAATTTCAGGCTGTTTGGTCCCTAATGTAATTGAGAAAGGTTAGCTGGGAGCTGAACCGAGATCCTTAATGAGCAGAGACTTTAGCTGAAGTCAATACTTCTTACCTCTGGAAAAGAACTAAGTGTAATACTAAGGAGTTGTGGGAAGAGTTGTAAAGGTGCCCTTTATTAATGATTTATGCAAGTTCATGCTTTTTCAAACACAACCAAAAAGGATTCATGCTAATGATCTACACTTTGATCTTCAGAACTGTAGCAATAATATTGTCTCACTAAATGCTATGTTTAATAAGTGGAAATCTGTAGTATTAGACAAAAGTTGCTTATAAGTAGTTCATATTAGGAGAAAAAACTGTTTGAGTAGGAGGTGCTGTGTCTATGACCATCTTCTGATTTCCACATTCTCTATTTAAAATCCTGTAATGGAGGTTCATGCTTCTTGTAGAACATTTAAGTCTCTTGACCAGCCTTTTTCTTTATTTGTCTCTTGCAAGCCACCATAGAGTGATCTGCAGTTATAAAAGATAGTAGGAGAAATGCCTCTTGGCATTCTGGAAGGCAAATGCTTTTGCATGAACTGTGCCCTGGAGTTCGTATTTACAGGTTGGCTAAAACTGCCTCCTTTTCCTTCAGCCCCACTATCTGTTATACAAATCTTAAACTATAAAATAAACTAGCCTGACTAACTAATGTTGATTATTTAATAATTAGTGGCATCCCATTGTTGATAACTTTCCCTGAAACACTAAATCGAGATATGAAAGTTGTTAATACTGAATTTTTCAATTCACTTTCCAGATGCTGTGTAGTAGTTCTGCTACTCTGATGCTTCATAAAGCTGTGAATCTGAGATGTGCCCATGCTGGTCCACATGATCTGTGGTCAACATCTATCAACAAAGAACTGCTAGTTGCAACTTCATCTGGAGGAAGCCCAGAGCAGTCAAAAGGAAATTCTTCTCAGAGGTAAGAGAGCTTACGTTTTAAAGTACCTTATTTGTTCTCTCCTCAATAGCGATGAATTCTGCCCATTTGGATTTGTGCAGTTGCGTGGAGTGAAATTTGTTGCAGGAAAGCAGCTCTTCAGCCTCTGTTCTGAATTTTTCCTCTAAGGCTTATTTTCAGTTTTCAAAGAAAGGTTTTGCTGTAGTTAGGGTATCTGTTTCTGTTTGCTAGAGAATTTATATGGGGTTCTTCCTCTTGCACTCAGAAAACGAAAAAACAGGACCTGAGAGCTGGAAGGCTTCTCATACACCTTCTGATCTGCTACAGAAGTCCAACTGACAAATTAACAGAAGTTGCAGGGTTACGCCCCTTTCCAGTTTGTGGAAATTTAACCACTTTCACATCCTTGTACGATAAAATGGGGAGGAAAGCAGTTGAGAACGCAGCACGATACATCTTGAACGCATGCCTGTTGGGAAGCGGAGACTGGAAACGAACTATGAGCCATGTGCAGGCAAGCCTGAGTTAAAGAGCTTCCAAAGGGAAGTCTGAGAACAGGCTTTGTTGTGGACACTGTGGGGACGGCTGTTACTGCTCTTGCTGTGAGAAGTCCTTGTTCCAGCCATTTATACTGAGCTGCTCCCCAGAGTCATTAGTCTTCTGTAGGTGGGCAAGAGGGAGATGACTGTTGTGTATGGCTGTAGTAAAAACACTGTATCTTTGGAGGAGATATAATGGATTGGATTTGACCTCTGCAGCAAATGAGTTGTGGAAATGCTTGAAACTCTCACCCAGAAAACCAGAAAACATGCATTTTCCTCATCAAATGGCTTTCAACCATTTATTTTTCTGTTGCTATAAGGGCAAAAGACTTCCTCTATCCATGCTGCTTGATCTTGCTTTTTATTATTTTGTAATACTTTTAGCTGAAGCAAGACACACTTGTCATGCTGGGCTTTACAATTTTCTTCCTGAGCGTGATTATAGTGGAAAATATTAGACAAAGGGGTAGGAGGGGAGGGAGAAGCTTTTGGAACTGTGCATGTGGGCTGTAGCTAGAACCCCATAGGTGAGTTAATTTGCATGGTGAGAGCCTGCCTGCCCAGCTTATTAGTACTTAGCATTACGGTATCGGTGCTTTGAAAATGCTCTTGAAATGAAGACTGCTCACGGAGCAGGAAGATGATATATTGTGTTACTGTCTATACTTCCGTGGTAGCGTTTCATACTTCTAGGAGTCTGCTAGCAGTGTTATATGAGTTCATGCTGTTGCTGTGATTATTTAAACGTAATTATCTCAAAAACTACAAGCAGAAGTCTGAAAAGTTAAGCTGAAGGCAAGAAGAGGTTATATTTGTTTCACTCACGATTGAAACTTTTTTTTTCTTTAAACCTTTGTTGTGATTCACACTTTGACTCTTGGAAATCTCTGAGTCAATTTGTAGAAGTTGGAGTCTTTACTGATCAGCTTCTAGTACATTTTGAGGCTGATCAGTAACTTATTCCTCTAAAACTTAATAGTACAGCAGGTACAGGGCAAAAAGCTCTTTCAGTTTCTGCCTCGTAGTTCTGTAATGGTTTGAAATGTCTGGTTTGCCTCTCTTGCAAGATACCCTCTCCCGCAGTAAAAGCAGCAAAAATAGCCTGTAATTGTCTCGGTAGCAGCAGATTGGCTTGTACCCCACCAGCCAAATCCACACATGACTGTGGTGCTGAAAGCTTTTTCCCTACCTCAGTGAGCAGTACAAAGTGGAGAATAATACAAAATAATTGCGTCGCTTGCCCACAGATGTCAGATGCCAAAGTCCCTGAAACCTGTAATTTAGATGATCTGGCGAAGTTTTCATGCTCTGGGAAGGTCTGTTGGGATCTTTATATGATCTCAGCTTTTTCCAAAGTCTCTGTAATTGTTGCACAGAGAATACTCTAGTTCTCAGTCTTTCTTCCTTAGCTTCTCTGTAAGTGTGCTTAACCACTTGCTTTATGTGCTGCTGTTCTTCATTTAACTAGACTAGAATCTAGTGTTAGGCTCAGTTTGATCTTGGTTTTCTGAACCTCATTTACTTGCTACTATTAAATCAGGACAACAGGTCATAATACTTTAGTAATAAACATTTGATATCTTCATCCATAATTCTGTTCTCTCCCTATCCCTTTGTGTATGGATTTGTAGTGTAATGTTGAGCTAATACATGGAGTGTCTATAATTCAAATTTAGCTATCCAAATTTGTCACTTTTGGATAAGCTTACTCATTCATAGCAAATACTGAGAGCTATGTCCAAGGAAAACAAAGTTCTTACCATGGTCAGAGTTGTAATTCTTTCTCTTTATGCACGTAACATAGATGTGATGTTGAAAATAATCAAAAGGGTGAGGGGAAGAATAATAAAAAGCATCAGAAAAGAGGAATATTGTGAGCTCTAAGAACTTTTGAAAAAGGAAGGTGTTCTTTAGCTAGCTTCTGATACAGACTCTACATATTTACATATTTACATATAAACAAAAAACATTAGCTGTTAATATTCAGGCAGATACTGAAGTATTTTGTCCCTCTGCAGGAATTTAAAAGGCTAATGAATGATTAGGCTTCACTAACAAGCTGCCTAATTTCACTTGCAATGATTTATCAAAATCAAGTGTTTTCCATCTGGGAGATTCTAGGAACAAAAAACTCTTAATTTTTGGCAACAGATTTGTTAATTTATCGTTCTTTCGGAGCTTGCGTTTATGATGGATCCCTAGAAAGGGAATTGTTGGTTGTTTGTGGACCCTGTCAGAAAAATACACAATATCCTTAGAGGAAAAATTTATCCAGAAGACTAGGGCAACACGTTCTCTACAGATTTTTCTTTAGAAACATAAATTATCATAGTCTTCACAGCAAATCACATTTTAAGATGAGATATTCAAAGCTTTGAGGCTTGTTTCTAGAGTAACAATTAGGAAGTGCTGGGAGCATGTTGCAAAACTCCTATGAATGCAATGTTGTAACAAAAACTAAAAGGAAATACATTATGGATTTTTACTGAAAACGTTTTAACTAAAAGCGCATCTACAATATATTTCTGTAGTTTCTTAGGGCACATAATTCTCATAATGCAATATAATAGAACCTTTGGCGTTGTGGCACATGTCAAGATCTGGACAGAAGGTAGGCACTTTTTTGCATTCAATGTGGACTTTATTTAAAGAGAATGTTGTGTGATATTGACTGGCATTTTCAGCATGTTCTTTATTCTATATTTTATTTATACTTCTATATTTCTTTTATAAAAAATCCTATATTCTCCCTTGTTCACCCCTTTTTTTTCCTCTGTTCCAAATAACTTTTTTCACTTAATTTCCATTAGAGTTGTAAAACTTGCCCTTTCCAAAGTTAGCCATGGGGGAGATGAGAACAAATAGAGCACTGTTTGGTCTGATGCAAATGCAAATTGTTTTCATTCAGGT
Organism: Phaethon lepturus; assembly: GCF_000687285.1. Taxonomy (NCBI): domain Eukaryota; kingdom Metazoa; phylum Chordata; class Aves; order Phaethontiformes; family Phaethontidae; genus Phaethon; species Phaethon lepturus. The sequence goes on along the minus strand of NW_010532532.1, from coordinate 64,948 downwards.
TTTTTCCTCTTGTTGCATTATATGAACTGGATGTAGCACGGACAGGTACAATGCAGGCATCCTAGGTAACGGACAAGGATATGAATATTTTTGCTGCCTGTATCTCTGTTAACTGCTCAGGGAGAAAGGGATTCCCTATTGTGATATTTTCATTATATATGTCCTTGGGTCACAGTCAGTCTATTCAGCACCTTGCAGCACCAAACCCCCAGTCTTTGAAACCCCTAGTTAAACCGGGTATCGGCGCAGTTCTGCCACGCGCATGGGCGTGCTGACAGTAACACCAGGCAGCTCATTTTGTGTACGTGTGCTTAAGAAGAGCAAAGGGTGCTTACTGGAATTACAAAACATTCAGGAGGGAAAAGTGTTTCTACATCACGATGTGTCATTGTGGTGAAATAGCACTCAGAAAACTCAAGGGAGGGGCTTTTTTCACAATTGGGTTGTTAATATAGATGTCTTACAGGTATTTTTTGTCATGTGTTGTAGAATTGTTCTGCTTATTTGCTACCTATATGGGCAGATCTCCTAAATTTTCCTAAGTTTAAAAATATAAAATAATTAGAGGCTGGTAGTGCTGCTGATGATGTGGGAAGCTATGAAGTGAAAATATAGATGGTAAACACATTCTTACTGACTTAGTATACCTAGGATCAGACAATAAATTACTTCTTTCTCACTGTTTTTTTAGCCTTACTGAACTCAAGTAATGATTGTCTTATTTTATTTCTCCCCTTTGAAATATTAAAGAAAAAAACTAACAAAACCCCCAAACCAAAACCAAAAAAAAAACAACAGGAGGTGGGTTGGGAGAGGCCAGGAGAAAAAAGGTTCATCTCCCTGGCAGTAACTGAGCTGCAGTAACTCGGTTTTACAGCCTTGTTGTTCTGCGCTGCAGTGTAGTAAGTGACTTAGGTTTGAATCATCTTATTGTGTGAGGTTTAAAAGCTAATTTTCTACTCTCCCATGCTAGAGAGACAAACCCTAACATGTTCTTGTCACTTGCCAGACTAATTGAGCCTTGTGTGAAAAAAGCTTATTAAAGTTAATTCAAATATGAGGGTAAATATTAGTAAGCATGAACTGCTATCATAAAACTGTTTGGTAGCTATTTCTTGAATGGGTAGGTCTTGGTTTTATTTTTATTTTACACAACTGTATTAGGTACTTTTTGCATGCTTTCCACCCAGTGTAAGGACTGATTTATTTTAGTAATGTAACAATTTAACTCTAATTAGGAAATTGTACAATGAAAAAAAACCCACCACTAAAGAAAATACTATTCCTTTTAAAGATTTTACATTCTGGATGTAAGTTAATACAGTTTTCATTAAAAGTTTTCATTGAGTCTCATCTGCTTGAATGTACGAAAATGATAATTATTAATAAGCAGTCTTGTAAGAGAATAGTCCTGTACTGACAGAAAACAGTGTCTGGTTTGATAGAGGAAATTAAATCACTGCATGCTTATCAGACTTGTTAATTATATCTGAAGTAGTGGATTTTAATTGTTCTCAATACTTACTGGACAAAATAATTTTCTTCGCTTGAATGTGAAAGACTGCATATCCATTTTTATCCTATTTTTAACTTTAATATTGGTTTAAGCTTTTTTAAAAAAACACAATAGTTTTCAACAGCTGATAACAATTTGCTGCAAACATAACTTACTATCTATTCAACTTTCCAATAAATGGGGGGAAAAAACCCCAACAAAACATAATCCTTAATTTTAATATGTTGGCTTGCATGAGACCGTGGTGGTTCATTGATCTCTAGGTAGCTTTCTGATAGCTCTGCATAGAGTCTCCTGAGGATTTTGTGACTGTTGCTGGAGAAAGAGACAGACTTCTATGTATGGGGACAGAAGAACAAGTCCTGGCTTAACTTCCAAGCAATTTTAGTGTTTTTCATACAAATGAATAACTTAAAAATTAAGAGACGCTGATGGTTTTCAATGTGATATCTTGCAATTTCATTCACACTTAGGAAATCAGGCGAGTTTTAAGAGCTTGTTCACTTGCATCAACACACAAGGTAGAGAAGCCTGTCACAGGATTAGGAAAACTTCAAATTATAAAATCCATTGGGAGCTGGAGGCCTTAAGGCAGGGAAATACCAGCCGATTGGGGTATCAAAGTCAGTTAATGCTCTATCCCAGCGCTGATGGCTCCCCACCATGATGCTTCTGGTTCAGAAGCACCTGCTGCAGTTCCTTATGCTGGCCGCAATTTTGAAAATGTTTTCTCTGGTTTAGACCCGTGTGTGTGATACCTCAGCTTTCTAAAGGCTTGAGAGACCAGATTTCAGTTCAGCCATTCTAACAGGGATTTTACTGGAAAGAAGAGTTAAACTTGAGATAACAACAGGTAATGACTTAATATAGTAATAACCCAAATAATCCACTTACTCTATTTCATTTCCATTCCCTTGGTGAGGTGGCTCACTGATCCCAGTGGGAGGATGGAGAGAGGTCAAGCAGAGACCTTCTCTTAGTAATATTGTTTTCAGTCTCAGTCCAAAATACGAAACTTGCACATGTCCATGTCTCCTGTTCATCACATCTACTGGCCAGGCAGTACATACATTTGTTTCTGGTCCCTTGAATCTTCTAATGCATCTTATTATTTCCACCCTCCACCCGATGTGACTACAATATTTCTAAGCTTTAGAATACATGGATTTGTCCTCAGTGAGCCAAATAGTTATGGAAACGTACATCTTTGCCTCTTTAACCAGTATAGCACAGGTAGTGATTTCTTTTTGTCATAGGTTTGTATCTGTTAATACACTTAAATGAGCAGATTGTATGGGCTCTTAAAGTTCCGTGTGGCCATACAGTGTATGTGGTATTTACCTAGATACCTTAGGAAAGTTGAATATTTTAATCTGAATAGCAGATTTGGCTATAAAATGGAAAAGAAAAGAAATAGAATTAATTTGTGACTTGGGCATAATGCCCAAGGTGGAAACAGAAAGTATAGTAGAAGGAAATAATATAGATATTACTTCCACCAGTTTCTTATCTGCTTGGGTCCAGAGTGTTCAGAAAGCAAGAATACATTTCAAGGCAACTGAGTGTTGGAAGCATTCATTCCTACTGTGCCCTCCTCATCTACTTCTATAGCCCCGATGGAACCTTATTTCCCAATCAAAAGCAGGGATGAAGGAATTGATGGAGTTCAATTTGCGAGGATTAAAAGATGTACAGTCAGTTTGAAATGCTGTTAAAGAAAGAAAGAAAGAAAAAAATGGAAATATGGTTAAACTACTTTTCATTTGAAAAAGTTCAATCAGCTTTGTATTTCAAGTTCTTCTATCAAACACTTTCATATATTTTCCCTTCATAACAACTCAAGTTTTTTCCCTAAAAGATACTGACAGGAATTTCTATCCAGTGTAGACAGGAGTCTATCTGCTGGTTTGTGGTCATTGAAGATTAAGTCCAGGGGCACTGGAATATGATAATAGCTATGTGGATGTTGTTTCCTATCATGTCTCCTTACTCCTTTTCCACAGTTAGGGTCAGTTCACCTGGGCTGTAGAGGTACAGTGTAGGTGACAGGATTTTTTTTTTTGTTGCATAAATGTTTTGAGACATTTCTGATCTGGATTGTGATTTCATCCAAATCCAGATAAATATTTCTTACTTGCGTATTCTGTCTTGGTCCAGCCTTCATATGATACCAGCTTATGTGGTCTGGTAGGAAAAGAAAGCTGAGGTACTTAGCCAGGAGCCTGAACCTCTCCAAGGAGCCAAGTGAGAATCTCTTGCCAAGTTTGGTGCTTTACTACTCTGACAGTAATCTGAGAAACTTCTAGAGATATTGGACACCTGGTTTCCCACCATGAAAAAAGAGTGGACAGTTGCAAAAAGGGAACAATTAAAAAAAATCATCGTAGTGAACGACTCCTGGGAGGAAAGAGGGGAAGCCAGAGAGTTTATTCTCCCACTGAACCTGCCATAGGTTTCATTCTCCATTTAAAAAGGATTTCTGCTTTTTTGTGTGAATTTAGCAAAGTTAGTAAGTGCAAAATGTAGCACAATACACAATATGGGTGAGAAACTTCTGCTGATGTTTCTGATGCCGCCAACTCCCATTTGTTGGGAGTGAAGGGAATAATCCTTGCAGGGCTCATAAGGAAAAATTGAAGTCTCTGCTGAGAGGTAAGTAAGCTGTTCTCCAGCACTTGAGTAGTTGTGTTTTGTAAGAATCGATGAAATCAGCCAAAGCTACCTGGAAGGATTATGCAATAAATACTTTGCTTTGTTCTGTAGGAATCTCCAACCATTTGGTGTGTGGTTTTAATTTAAAAAAATTATAAAACCCAGCTTAATGATGTTGTTAAGGTGTAATATTTCACGTAACTAATGAAATATCCTACATAAAACATGAAGTTCTGGGTTTGTGTTAAAAGCTTGTGATAAAAAGGAACTACCTGTATTGTGTTCTCTGGGCAGAAATTACTCAGTATTACTTGATTAACTTAACTCTGATTTTAAGGACCTGTGTTGCAGTAGGGGATTGAATGGTTTAGGTCTTCAATACGCTGCAGTTCTGGGCATTGGCAGCAATTCCCCTGAAGAGCATATTGCAATGTTTTCCTTGAAGTTTGTATACTTTTAGTGAGTAGACCTGCTATCTGCAAAGACATCTTCCTGAGGCATGTGATGGCGAGAACTGTGGTGAATTAAAAAAAAAAGTTATTTAAGAAAACTGTTTATACAAATATTTAAGCATTACTGTAAAAGAGGGAAATGCACGCAAGGGCTTAAGATACACATAGGAACACAATTTAAATATGCAGGGATAGGACATAGTGTGAGGGATGCAAAAGCAGGAACAGTGTTGACAAATGGGGGAAATGGCTTTTGGAATAGATCATTCTTCTGAAAACTTCCAGCTGTTTGATCTGTGTGACTGAATGCTTTATCATCACCCTGTTTGTTTGCCCTTCACAGATGAAGTATCTGAGATCTTTTGTCTCCTATTGACAGGAAAAAACAAAAGTCAGTAGTTAGCAGAAGGGTATTGGTTGGTGATGAAGGTCTGAAACAATGAATGGAAGAATGGTGGTGGTGTGAGGGGTTGTATGGAACTCATGGAAATGCTATAAGCATCGAAATGAAAGCTTAGGGTTAGGTCGCCTACTGGCATGTACTTGTGATGCTGATCTCTAAACATGAAACTTAGGATATCTTGTCTTTTTTTCTTGAAAGGAACCCTATCTGGACGCAGAGAAGTGATTTAAGATTCTAGCTAGCCATGGAGGACAGGGCTTGTGGGTTTTTGTTTCTTTGTTTTGTTGTTTGTTTTTGTGGGTTTTGGTTTTTTTTTCTCTACTTGTCAAAGCTGTCTGAAATGACGGCACTACGGAAAAATTCCGAGTCAATGAAATAACTTTTTTTTTTCCTCCAGTGATCATATTTACCCTCACCTTTGTTTAGTTTTCCAACTTGCTTTCTACTGCCTTTTCCCAAAAGGGTGTACACACCACTGATTTTACAGTAGTTGTTGCTCAGCATCAGAAAGTTAATAGAGCAGACCTGATCTATAAAATTAAAAAAAAACAAAAACAAAAACAAAAACAACAAAAAGCAAACAAACAAATATATAGTTTTGAAGAGGTTTGTTTAGGTTTTGGTATGTTTGTTTGTTTGTTTCTGTCAAAACATCATCTGGATGGTTTTTAATGATGCCTTGGTTGAAACAGGGGACATGTAATTTTAGTTGGAACTGTGTGGTTGAGAATCAGCATTTAACACACTTACCCCATTGATTCCCTAGCACAAATGTTACATTTAGGTTTTTATTTTTAGCAAAAAGAAATAGACCATTATCCAGAATTGGCAGGTAAAAGCTGCTTTCCAGTGATATTAAATATACTTATGTGTGCAGACACCCTGACTAAGTCATTTTGGGCACACGCCATAGATTGAGTTGATGTCAGTCTTTGAGGAACAGACGAAGTCTAATGAAAAAAAGTGTGAAGCTCATTTGGTTCCATGTTGAACAATCATTTGCCTTTGAGAACGCCCTGTAGAATTTCACTCTTGAGCTTGAAATTGGAGACAAAACCAGTTTGTCCAGCTGTAAACCTGAGTGCGTCCTGTAGCGATTAGCAGACTATTACCTGCAAGTTGGGCATTAAGATAAAAAGTGGCATTGAACAAACTGGTGAGCAGTACCAGTTTCTGTGTTTTTCTCATTGTTATTTCGTGTAACTATGCTTTTAAATCTTCATTCATAGGAAAAGAGTATTTCCTCGTGGGAAGCGCCCTTGAAGGCTCATTCTCAAAAACATGTTTAAGCCCAGCCATTTCAACTCTCCTCTGGTGATAATGACTTGCAAAATCATGCAATTTTTTGTGCCACTGAGTGTTCAGAATCTCCAGCTAAGGGTAATATCCAAACTACTAATTTAACAACCAAGAGGAAAATAGTAATAGCTGGTAATATTTTAAAATATTAATATTTATCATTTTTTGACACGTCAGGAAAAACTAGAGGATGACAGTGGCTGTTTCAGTCTCAGGTATTTGTTGTCCATTATTCTATCACAGATCAGAATAAACAATCAAAACAAATGTTTGAAGGAAGTATTTACGTTTTACAGTGATTTTGTCTAGACTGAAGACACATGCCTTTTGTACTTGCCTATTATGATAGGTCTTATGTAATATTTGTTGCTATGGAAGTGAATCTTTCACAGAATCACAGAATCACTAGGTTGGAAAGGACCTTCAAGATCATCAAGTCCAACCATTAATCCAGCGCCACCATGTCCCCTAAACCATGTCCTGAAGCGCCACATCCACACGTTTCTTGAACACTTCCAGAGACGGCGACTCCACCACCTCCCTGGGCAGCCTGTGCCAATACCTGACCACCCTCTCGGTGAAGAAATGTTTCCTAATATCCAATCTAAACCTCCCCTGGAGCAACTTAAGGCCATTTCCTGATGATATATTTATATCATAACTTCAAATATTTGTGATGAATTTAGTTTAAATTCCTATTGCAGCTAGCTGGCCCATGCCAGTCAGCTCTCCAAAGCCTGTTGAGGCCGTATAAGAGAGACTGGCAGACGAAACTTTTGCTGTGTGTCTGGTTTGGGGAGGGGGGGAACAAACCAAAAAACACCCAAGATGCAGGCCTGCCTGTATTTTCTGGAATTTTCTATGTGGAACACATAGCAACTGTCATTAGTCACAAGATCACCATCATATTTTTACCTTTACATTTTTGGAAAGCTGGCAAACTTGCTCCTCTGAAGAATTGGTACCAAAACCTATAATAATAGCTTATAATGCCTCTGCCCAAAGTATTAAATCCCTTTCAAATAGTTTTGCCGTCAAGTATTTAAAAACTGCTTTAAAATCTTTCAGTACCTTGACACGTATATTCTATGTATCCTTGGTATATGTACAGTTTTCATACTGTAGTTATGACTTGTCGTTTATTAATTATGCAGTATGTCTTAAGTTAGGGGGAAGAAGTTGTTATTTTTAAACCTTTGTAAAAACATGCTTGCCAGAGTTTTGTTTCAAATGATCACGTTGTTGCAACCAAGTGATGCGACGTTAACTTTTAAAGCAATAGATTTGAAATAACAAAACACCCTATTGATTATTCCTGTTGCAATAAAGTATAGTTTATCAAAGCTATGAAGAAACCCTACAAACCTATTGTTTTTGCAAGTAAAGGAACATCACCAGAGAAATTTGGTTTATTATAATTACAAAAACAGATACCTTGAGAAGCAGATGTTTTGAGAAAGCTGAAAAATGGAGTTAAGTTTTAATGAGAGCTATTGTTGTGGTTAAATAATGCATAACTCCAGCTACATAGATGCTTACATTTAGAAATTCTAACATATTACGTTTTGCTGTGGGTACAATTAAAATGTCTCTTTATCACCAATTTAAGTAATGTTTGAAAACCAAGAATTCCAAGTGTCTTCCCTGAAGCAAGAAACTGTTCAATAACAGCAGCCATGGCTTACTCTCTATTGTACTGCGTGAGCTGCATTTTGCAGCCATAGATTTTTTTTAAAAGAACTAACCTTCAGCAATCTGAATTGCTGAAATCTGGAAATAATCTTCTTTGGGACAGGAAAAATGCAAAGATCTAAGCATTTCGTAGAACTGTTATACAGTGTACACTGTTCAAATAGTAATCTTTCATACACTATTTTATGTTCCAAGTTTGTTTTATTGACCTCACTTGCATTTGTACCTCTTCTCTCAATCAGTTCTTCTCTTTAGTTTTCACATGATTTATAAGATATGCTAGAAATATATTTTTCTGGAAGGTTTGGTTTAAGTGGATTCTGGATTCTTAGGAAATCCCTTCTGGAGAAAGTAGAAAAAGGGCTCTGAACCAGGCTGGGGCGCAGGGAGCGTGGTGTAGTGAGAGGTTTCTGCCTTTTCTTTCAGGCGTGGTTCTGTCCTATTCCACTGACATGTGCTAGTCTTACCTTTTCTGATCCTTCAAAGCCCAGCCCAGCTACTCGCTTCACCAGGCAAGTCCCAGGCCTCTCAGTTTTCTTGTGTCACTCCGAGGTTCCTTTTTCTGCAGTTCCTAATTTTGGCACGCATCTTAGTCTTTCACCGAGCAGTTTCTTCCTGACTCGGGAGAGGGTCCTTGCTCTCTGTGCAGAAGACCGGAGGTGGAGTTGTCATTCCCAAAGCATTGCTAGAAAACGAGCCTGGCCCACCACAGGCAGAGAAAATCTTTGCTGTCTTCTTAGAAGACCCAAGTAGAATGGATATCAAGTCCCACATAGTGTGTATGTATTGAAGCTTTTGAAATAAAGGATTTTTAATTTAAGTAAAACTGTGCAATTGGTTTAGGTCTCTAAAATGGCCAAATGTGTATGGAAATAGCCAATAAAATATTGGATGTATCAGACTGTCTTAATTATGGGCAAATCTACAAGCTGTACTTCAGCATACTAAATTCCTTCCTATAGTTAGATTTATGCAGAATGAGTGGGGAAATAATTCAAACATCCTTGTTCAAAATTATATTTTAGAAGACTTTAATAAATGCAGTTATGCCTCTTAATAAACAGAATGTTTACTGTAAGCAATATGGAAAATGGAATGCATATCTGAAGGATGGTGCATGCTTAGGGTTGTGTGTGGAGAAGTTTAAAGTACTTATCAGAATAATACAATATTCTAACCTCCTTTTAGGAATACACAAGGCATGTCACAGTGCTTTGTTGCATTGTATGTACCATTATTTCTTTGGATTGCTCTGCTCTGTCCTTTTCGGTCTTCTATTATCTATTGCACAAGTCTTGATGGAAAAAGACCATAACAAAGATCTTATTTTTGTATACAGCTAATCATCAGGAAAAAATGCAGAACTTCTTAATTGTCTGGTAAAGCCAGCAATTCTTCAGGGAAAACACAGTTAATTTCCTTTCTTCGTATTTTGCATGCGTATTGCTATTAATCGTGGAGATTATAAGCTCAACTTTCCTGAAAATGTGGTAGTTAAATAAATGCAACTGATTTATGATATGCTTCATAAGAAATCTTCGGAGAGCTGAAAATTTTCCCTTGCATAACAAATTTAGTACTTTTTCTGAATAAGCTGTTGAAATAGAGCAAAGGTTTAGAGCATGCAGTCAGGCCTTTCTAGGGCCTTGAATGAATTAGGTGCCAATTCTTGTTTCTTTAGTATGAATGTTATTTATTAATTGAGCTATCTTAAAATCTCTCCTAATATATTATTGGTGACTTGGTTACTGCAGAAACATTATAGGTTCATTACTGACTGTGGATTTGGGAGTTAAGTGATTCTAGGTCAGCTCATGTCTGGGTGTTTGATTCTGATCTAGAATGAGTGTAAAGCATTTTGGTACTGGCTTGTACTGCAGGTAACAGGTTGTTGGTGTTTTGTGTTGGTTTTTTTTTTTAAAGAAACCAAGCAATGTTCATCTGTGTGTTTGTTGACATAAGTCAGTTATGTAACTCGGCATTTTACAAGTCTGAAGAATCCTAAAATCATATTCAATAATTGAATTGAATTAATAGTTGTAGCAGTTTGTATGTGAATTATTTTTACCGCTTCATATCCCTGCCTTAATACTTTATTTTGCAATGTTTTCCTCTGGATTAATTCATCAGTCTAATTGCGTGACTGAAAAGGTCACAGGAATGTACTGTAAATCCTGAAGGTCTAAGCTGTATTGCAGCTCGTAATTTATGAGTACCCATAAGAAAGACAGACAGAAAACATGACAGATGAGACTCTTCCAAATGACAATAAGAAACAAAGCGGTTTCTCTAACACAAATACTTACGACAGACCTTGACAATGTAATTGCCTTCAGTCCGCTAACATTAGATGTACTTGAGCGTTTCGACCAACATGCAGATGCTCTTTCTCCCTATGTAGTAATTCTTGTTTTTAAAGTTAGCATTTGTATCTTTTTTTCAGCCTTAATTAGTTTAATAAAGTAAACACTGATGTAATTACCTACTTCTATATGCCTGCAAACCTTGAACAGCCGCTTAAGTCAAATGATTCCCTTGCAAAAAAAAAAAGGAAGGTTATGAAAAGCTCTTCTCTTCAGAAGACAACAAGATACACCTGTGTAGTCGGAGAAAGATTTTTTTCTTTTAATTCATAATAACTATCCAATCAGTGTAATCATGCAATGCTCACTTTGTGCTATATCACACCAGATACAGTTAACCCGGCGGCAATGTGAACTGTGGGCATTCTGGTTTCATTTTTTAAGGGGCTGTCAGCCATAAAGGGCTTTGAGGTGAATCCGTCTGAGACTTTCACAGTGAATTTCCTGAAGAAGGCCAAATAAAGCTAATTGACACCGTAAAAAATCCAAGTGACTATAAAAGGCAGAGTGATGTGCCAACTTTTTCTTGAGCTGAACTACAAGAGCGAAGAGAAAATGATGACAATCGCACTTTTCGGTAAGATCCTGCTGGTGAAAATACTGGGCTAGTACTGGCAGTGCTCAACTTCAGTCTCTGGGGAGAAGATCATGGCTTGAAATACCCGTTGGTTATTTCTGCCCACTTAGGTGTAGTGGATGGTCTTGGCTGTGAAAAGGTCACATAAAACTTCAATTAGGGCGGGAAGAAAAGACGTGGGAAAGGCTCCGCAGCCTGAGCGTACCTGCCCCGCTTGGCCCTGCGCCCCTCCGGAACAGCGGGGCTTTGGCAGGGCCACCGATGTCCCTCAAAACGCCGGCGAGCCGCGGGACCGAGGCTTTCGCTGGAAACGCACCTTCGGGACTCCCCGCTGGAGGAGGGATTTGAACACTTATCGCCGTTGTCCTGCGCAAGTTCTCGGGTCACGGAGGTGCTATACCCGTCCCCCCATCCCCCCCAAAATGTGGGAAACGATTGCTTTTAGTTTAGTAAGCAGCACTCAAGTGGTGCCTTCTGATTTATTTTGCAAGACTGAAAAAGAAATGAAGCGATTTGTTTAAAGCAGAGTAGGAAGCTTTGTTCAGCCAGGAAAGAAAGCTTTTCACTCTGCCTGTCAAAGAAAAGTGGAACTAAACGTAACTGTTGTTGCTCTAAAGGGCACGTCTTTGGTATCTATACCCTGAATATGGGGGGGGGGAATGTGTTCTGGTTTTTTTGTTGTTGTTTTGGTTTTTTTTTTTAAGTTTGTCCATTCCTTCTCAGCCCCTGCTTGGAGACTCACCTTTTATAAACCACTACCTGTACTGAGGACTGAGCCTCGGATCTATACTAGGGCTAGTAGTGACCAGCATATCTGTTCTTACCCGAGGTACTAAAGGTGATGAGAGGCTTTGAAAAGCCAGAACTTTTCCCTGGTTCAGCTGCCTTTTAAAAACGGAGTTTTCTAAACCTACTTATGTTACTTTTAGTTCGTGTGCTTTTGGCTGAGGGCTTGCCATCTTCGTTAAAAATCGATCTGTCTTGTGTAACAGTGTCACGCGTGGCTTCGTGCCACGTG
>NW_010532532.1:48978-52881 GCF_000687285.1 Phaethon lepturus | reverse complement strand
CTGATTCTGACTTTTTAATTTTTTAGTTATTTTCATTATGGCTGCAATTTCTTTTTGTATTTGAAATGGAATATTTCAACTACTAAACTTTTTGATAAAACAAAAAACCCCACCCTATTGATATAAAGTCTTTAAAAATCAGCAGGAAGTTTGAAAAATTTAGATTCTTACCATAACCTTTTCCATTTTAATCTCATTTTTGGTGTTGACATTAAATGTTTAATAGGAACATTTTATTTTCGCTATACAAAAGTCAGTGGTGGTGTCAGCCCTGTTCGCAGTGATGTGCTCGGGCTTCTTCGCTGCACCTACTGCACTAGAGCCGTGTACGTCGTGCTGCGTTGTCTCCAGGTGTAGTTCTGAGAGGAAACCAGTAAAGGTATAATTGAACACTAATTGTATGTGAACTTAGCTAAGGAAGGTGGTTCATATATTCTCTTAACTGAGCTGGGCAGTGCCTAGTGGGACTGGCTTTAAAAATATTCAGAACTGCATTTTAAGACACGGAAATAAATGGCTGTATTGTCAATGGTGCAATTTTTATCGAAAAGGAAGATATTCAATCTGAAACATGAACTTTCACTTGCAATCAAAGATGCCTGGCCTTTTATACTATTAATACAGAATAACGCTTTCTGTGTTAGTAAACTCTCTGTGACTCTTATAGAAAAGGAATCTTTCTTTATCGTATAACACCAGAAAAATACTTGAGACTATATGGCTTAAAACAACTTCTAACCCAGGGGACCTGAAGAAGAGAGTAGCAAGATGTTGTTCCTCATTAAAAAAGGTGGGAGGGGAGAGGAGAAAAGGAAAGGCTGTTAAGACTGGAAATTAGTACTGAAAAGCATTAGATGGCTGAAAAAGACAAACTTTGTGTGTTCTAAGTCGACAAAAGATAATTCTTATTAACTAAACAACCACCTTATGAGTGTAGGCTGAACTCCACATGTGATCCGTTGTGTTCTCAAGTGAAACTTGGAAATTTTTAACTACATAGTATTTTGGAAAAAAAATAGTAGTGGTTGATTTTTTTTTTTACTGTCCAGAAAAGTAACATTCTAGGCCTGTCACACTCTGCTGTAACTTTCTCCAGCAGCAGTTACTAGATGCAGTGGAGAATGCAATTTTGTGAAAAGGAGGTGATGCAATTAAACTGTGATCATGTAATATTTATATGCGATTTCTATGTTGTAATGGCCTCAAAATTCAGGATTAAATTCAGTGGATTTTAGTGGAGCTAAGCTTCTAAATAACTTTATGCATCAAGACTCCAATACTGTTTTGATACAGTTATAATAGGTAAGGTATTTGTTCAGAATTACTAGTTTAAATTGTTGCAAAATAAAGGGTAAAGTTTTTATTCAATTTAAACAATTGACTCGTCCCACAGAATAATTGATGAAAAGCCTGAAGGGTTTGATGTACAAGTGCAAGCTGAGGTGCCAGTTTGCATTTGGATCTGCTACTAGAAGTTTACCTGCTGTTGGCTAAAATGGCGTTACAGAGCATTTTATTTAACTTGTTGGTTTTGTGAAACTGGTGTTTGTGCAACTGCATTACACAGATTCCTTCCTTTACTGCTGAATTTTAGTTTTTCTGATAGAAACACAGAGGATGCCAGAGAATACACAGCGCTGCCAAAAAGCAGTTCAGAATCACAAGGAATATTGTGATAAGTAAGAGTTTTATTTATCTCTAATATTTTAGTTTTTACTTCAGAGGGGGACCCTGTAATCTACTTTTTTCTGTCAGATCAGTATGGGATGTATCCTAAATATTGAGTCAGGAAATAACGAAGAGACAGTAACGTGGGTTATGCTTTGCTGGGGGAATACTTGCATTTGGCCTAAGTTAATTCAGATGTTTGGATGTGGTTGACAGTCACCCAGACTATGTGATGAAGACACACCGATCCTGCCAAGCCCTGGCACTGCGTTATTTATAAGAGCTGATGAGATAACAGCGTGAATTATGGCTGCAGTATGTAGATGACATACTGTATTAATAAATTGAAATTTACAGGTCCCGAGTTAACTTAAAATTTAACCAACTTTTAAAAAAACAAAAGGTAAATAATAGCGTGATCTGTCTCTAAGATTTATTTATGCTAAATCCAGCAATTTTTACCTTTATAGGAAGTAACAATTCAACTGTGACATCCTTCATAGCAAAAATGCTATTTCAGACATCAGAAATGACATTTCATCTGCTGGGCTTCAGATGAAGAATCACCAATACCTGTTCAGAAGCTGATTTAGAGTTAACGGGGGGACAATTTTGCTATGTTACAGTACATAAACACTCTGCACTGACAACATTTTATAGTTGGTCACAATGCTGATAAATATATTTCATGGAATATCTGCTTCTAATGGGCAGACAGAGGCAGAAGAATTCTCTAGTTTATTTTGGTTTATTTTATTTTGTCGTTTTAATATGATTTAGAATAAGCCTGAGAGGCCATTAAGAACTAGCAGATATGCTTAGCTCTTAGTTACACTGATGTAAATTATTATAGTTATTCCACGCTTACGGAACAATTTGCAGGTTGTAGCCATGCCTTGTGGCATTACAGAGATGTAAAATCAGAGCAAATGAAATAAGCATCAAACCTTTCTTGGAGATGTTTTTTTTAATCCTGCGTTTAAAAAACAAAACAACCACGAAACAACAACAACCCTACACAAGACCTTTGTACTACGCTTTTACTGCCTGGAATAATAATAATCTCTTCTGATTAAAAGCTAGTTATAATGTTTGCCTTAGGCTGTGTTTGAAGAGTCTGCTGCTGGTCTTGAAATAGTGGGATCGGTGCCTGGGGATGGCTGGCTTCCTAAATTTTAAGTTGCTTAACTGGGCATTCTGGTTTAAAATGTCATAAACCTTGTGATCCTCCGTTAATTAATTTTTGACATCTTTTTACTGTGCACATTAGAACAGGGAAATACGGGACTCTGAAACTCTAATCTTCCTCTTAAAGTCAGTGTGAGAAATCCCATGAGCCCTATTTTTATCTTGGTTTTTGTTTTGTTTTGTTTTTTTTTTACCTGAACAGTTCAAGCAGCTGTGAAGGCAAACTCCTGAAGGCTGTTGTTCAACACTGTCAGGGGACCCAGGGGCAGCGTCGAATCTGCCTAAATCCTGCAAGACCTCCCTAGCCTCAGAGGGCTTTGCCAGCTCTCCCCAGAAGCACCGGGGTGGGCTGCGACCGGCTTGCGGACCTGCTTTCTCCAGCTCTGCCCTCCTCGGCAGAAGGCGAGGAAGGAGACTCGCGGAAAATGAGAGCTGCTCTTTGTGACTGCTTGCTCTTCGGTGATAGAGCTTTCACTACAAGTTATCTTCTTAACAGCTGCCTTAATTTGTTTAAGGGTCCTTTAGACGGTGACAGGGCGAATCTTGCCGGCAGCGTAGGTGTGTGACTTCACCTCTGTGACCGCTGAAGGAGCGGGAACAGATCTGCAAGTATCAGCCCTGCCTTCCTGCGGAGCCCTGGCTGGGACTGTGCTGAAGGCAAATGCCTTGTCAATCCGTATCGGTGTCAACAGGGAGCTGTTGCCACAGGTCTCGGAATTACCGTACCACAAAGTGTATGCTTCTCTCTTTCTGGATCATTCATGAGGATTCTTGAGATTTGCTGCTTTGTGTCCTGCAGAACAGTGAAATCTACAGTGGAGATTCTCAGAGTCTACTGAAATATTTTCAAGGAGTGATGAGCTCGGGAAAGCGGTGTCTCGGGAATCGCCATACGCCAGCATTGGTTACAGGGTGCCTTTTGATGACTTGGGTTTTGGTGTCGTGCCCTAATGACCAAGTTATCATATTGCAAGGGAGCTGTGCTGGCTAAGCGATGCCTTAGCCAAGTTAGGAGGAAAAACACAGTACTAACCGTCTGGGTTTTTC
>NW_010532532.1:47998-48947 GCF_000687285.1 Phaethon lepturus | reverse complement strand
GGAAGATAGTAGCAGTTACGGTGATTGCAATTTCAGTTTTAGCATTGAATTTATGGGATTTATTTTGCTTCTGTCTGCTTGCTTCTCCCTCAGAGTGCACCCCAGGATGATCAGTCTTACGGAAGAATCTTGCAGTTCTTCCTTTTGCTGCCCCAAATTGAACTACATCAATTTACTTAGACACTCATCAGACACTTAGAAGAGAGAACCAGTATACTATACCAGTATAGTAGCGGTGATGCACATGTGGGGATTTTGGAAGCAACAGAAAACAAAGCGCAGATTTAACGTCACTTAGGCTGCGTCTATGCTACAAGAAAAATGTATGTTTCTTCCTCTGAAACAAGCCTGGTTTGCCTTAGCGTTTTCCTGTCTCTTTTGTACACATCTGCCTAGCCTCACAGTCTAAGCTCTTATGTTCAAAAAAGATTCAGAACGTGCCAACAGGTTAAATTACATTAATATGAACTCGTGAATTTGAACCGCGCCCTGGATCCCACCCCAGGGTCTTTCTGGCTCGGCCCTGCGGGGAGCAGGGGCTGAGCTGGACGTATGCGGATTCAGCTGCGCGTCTGAGCTAGCGAGAGAGACCGCATAAGCTAGAAATAAATCTTCCCCAATTGCAGAGCAAGAACTAGAGAGACAAAACTGAGACATCTGGCTTTGGCATTGTCCCTTAAGAGCCCTTAAACGTGAGCTTATAGAGCGTTAGGTTTTTTGACTTATGTGGTAGGTGGGAGCCTCCGCCTCGCTGCTTCAGCTAACCGTTGCGGTTTTTATACCCTCAGGGATACGTCTTTGCTGTGATGATGGTTTTCCAGATCCGAGTGTTAACAGGGTCTCTGCATTGGTAAGCACACTGTGAAGCTGTGCCTTTTTTAACAGTGTTGTCACCAGTTTTGCCTTTTTCTGCCTGGCTGGGATTTATGTGAATACTTTGGATAGGTTT
>NW_010532532.1:0-47967 GCF_000687285.1 Phaethon lepturus | reverse complement strand
GTTTGGTTTTTTGTTTTGGTTGGGGGGGGGGGGGGGGTGTTTGGGTTTTTTTCTGAAAAAAGCTGAGCCATACAGACTTTTCTCACCATAAATTGTGGGAGAAGTCATCCATCCTCCTAGTAACAGTGGAACTGTGGGCTTATAACGAGGGTCTACAATCATTTTACTTTCTTGCGGATGGAACAGGTTAGCAATCCAAACTGGAGGTGTTACGTAAGCCAGGTGCTGAGTTAAAGGCACCATTGATTTTGGGTCAAATAGTTCTGCATTTTGGCAGGGAAGAGGTCAGGAACAATGGCTGTGGAAGAGCCTGGATTAACTATGGTGTGAACACAAATATTAGTAATAACACAAGGGCAGACAAGTGCTTTAAGTGGGCAAATGCCAATAAGGCTTGCAACTTCACGGAGAATGTGCTGTCTTTGCACTGGTACGGTATTTGTGTGGATTTGTATTCACAAAGTTATGTTACGTTAATTGTGTATTTATTTGTATTGCAAACCTTGGTAGCAGAAAAATCAGGGCCCTCATCAATGTAAAAACCAATCTTTGTAACTGAGTGTGTGCTGATTGGAAAGCAATGCCACTGCAGTTAACCCCACTGAGTTTCAGTAATTACAGCTGTTTGTTGACATCTTCGTTGCTCAGGGTATAAAGATGACTGCAGTGTACCTGCTCGTGCTGTTCACCTGGCTCTGTTGTGCTTTCCTTAGAGTTTTTTCCCCTCTTTTGACACACTGGCAGAATTTTTTGAGAAGTCAGTTCATCTCTGAATACCTAAATCCTTATAATATGGCTTTTATTAGGTACCTTGCACCCAACATCTCTTAGGAAGAAACAAAATTAAATTTATTGGAGATGAATAAACCAATTTGGTTTGCTTTCTTCAGTGTTCAGTTATACGTGGAGAAAGATGTGGAAAAGCAAAAAACACTAAGACATATTTGTATAAACACACTCTTAAAACTATGCCATTTGAGAACCTTTGTTTTTTGTTTGTGGGGTTTTTTTGATAACACGAATATGAAGACTTTTCCTGATGTGGTCCGAAGAAACTCTTTTAACCACTTGTACAAATCAGACATCACATTTAAAAAGTGTTCCTTTAAACAGAGCTGATATTTCTCTGGAGGTTTTTCTACCAGAAATATTCCTATAGTTGCTGTGTAATGATGCAATAAATTCACCCAGGAGCTTGTTACAGTTAATGACCTGTAAAGGGCAAAGGTATTTGGACAATGCACATTAAATTAGACCTGTATCAATTACTAATAGTGTAAGTTATTTCTTCTTTTGTCCTTCAAATAAATGCTATTTTGGGGGAAAAAAATTGAGGGCAACTTATTTTCTACATGTTTAATTTTTACAGCCAGTGACTTCTTTGTGAATAAATAATATGCCTTGTTCAGAAGACAAGCATCAACTCTGAACAATTATCAAAGACATTAGGATACAATGCTAATGTGTTTCATGCTTCAAAAGCTACAGCTGCCAGAAATTCATAGCAATCAATCAACATTTTTTCCTGTTTTTCATATATTAGCAATGCACCGGGGTAATAATTATGACCCTGTCTGCCCCCACTCTTTCAGATAGATTTACTGGTTGTATTGATTCACTTAATGTTCCTCTGTGGCTATTTCATAAGCAGGTACCGTTTCAGAAGACATGCAGCCTCTTATTTCCCTTTCTCTGTAGAATGCTTAACTTTTTTTCAGACAGTTTAACACCTCTCTGTGTTTGATTAGGATTACCTTTTCTGCCACTGTAATCTGTAAATTGGAAAGCTGAACAATAGAGCTGCAACAGATAAAGGCTTTGTCTTTCACACCCGGAGTCATTCTTTGATTCTTCAATAAACTAAGTCTGGTGATCACGGGGCAAGCCCCAGTGTAAGGTGCTCTGTGAGGGAGAGCTATTTCCACTTACGGGAACTAATGCTTGTGCAGCTGAGGTCAGAAGGGTCTTTGGTAAATTCTTGCATATAGAGCGAATTATTTCAAAACCTGGAAAGCCAAAGATGCAGGGGTTTTCTAGGTCAAGGTTTATACTACAGGCAGAAGAACTTGTGCTAATTGAATTTGCATTATGTGCTGTCTCCATTTAAAAGACTCAAGTTTCCAATCCTGTTTCTCTCATTTGACCTTCACCCAGAATAGTCTGTAATAAAAACTATTTTTATAAGTGACAAAAAGGAAGCACAAGGACTGCAGCTATAACAATGGGAGATTACCTGTGGGTTTATGAGTAGGGGATGTTGCCGCTTTGGTTATGGCAGTGAATCTCACTTGTGTTAACAAGCAGTGTTGCTCTGCCCTGCCGATGCTGGGGAACGTCGCTGTGATGCTCTCCGCCAGAGCTAGCTGTGCGCTGGGACCATCAGCCCTGTTTTCTGTCTTTCACACTTCATAAAAAAGGAACCTGTCTTAAAATGGAAATTACAAAATGGCAACTTTGCCTTGGTTTTTTTTTTTCCCCTGCTCTAAATTACTGCATCTGCAAGTACTTTCAAAATTAGTTTATTGGAAAAAGGAGCCCTTGTCTTTCATGGTAAAAGAAAGCAACCAGGGCCTTGTGAATCTCATGCCATTCCTTGCTGTTGTTCAGATAGCCAAGGAATAACAGGCTGAGTAGGTATTCCTCTTCAGATGAAACTGCTGCACAAAGCTGCTGTCTTCCATCTCCTCTTGTTTTATGTGAAATTTGGGTTGATGGGTGCCCTGGTATCCCTTCTTTATGAAAGGAGGGTGGGAAGAAGGGAAGGCTATTGGGATGAGATAGTGCGATACATCTCCCTTTGGCTTCACACTCTGTGCAATGAAGGAATGATAGATGCAGACAAGTTGTGTGTAGAGAAATTAAAATAGCCTGTTGCAAGTATAAACTGTGTTGTTAAAGTAATGCTCTGAAATGCAATATTATTGACATTATATGCTATCCTAATTTTGTGGTTATTGCTGTAGCAATTGCAGGCAAGATATACTTGTATGTATGTTAGTAGATTTTAAAAATGCTTCAAAGCTATTTTAACAGTTGACTACTTTTGTTAGATCAGTAAAATTTTAATATAGATTTTTGAAAGTTGGCTTATGATATTGACATGTGACTGAAAGTTAGATTATTTCTGATGCTGCAGAAGAGGGGAAGATAGCTTACAGTGCTTTAGTACTGCAGTAGTAAAAGTGGAATGAGGTTTTTTTAATATAAAGTCAGAAGATGTCATTTTGAATATTCATGCATAGTTTGTAACTTGCAACTATGGTAAAGAATGCAAATTTAAGGGACTAATTTTTCTATTAGATGGCTGCTCATGTTATTAATGTGTCTCAGCTTATGTATTTGTAACTACTTTGGTGCGAAGACCAGTGTCTGAAACACACCTGCTATTCAGTTTTAGGGTACCTCAGAGGTTTGCTTGTTGAAATACAACAGTTGTATACTAGGTAGATCTGTTGGATATGTATCCGAGCTGTGTTCAACAGGTTTGACTCCGTATGCTTGGTTCCTTACATATTAAGTTAATATTTTCCAGAAAGATATCTAAACTTTCTTTTACGCAGTGCTTGGTGAATAATTTATTGCCAATTTACTACAGCATTGCTGTCTGTGATGGTTGGTGAGTGATGCACCAGCTGTGCCCTCACTCAGGAAATGTGAAAAAACGTCTCCGTGTGCTCTGAGCAATGAGGAATCATCTCTGTTTGTTTACTTACATGAAAGAACAACTCCATGTTAAAATGTAATGGAAATAAAACCCCTTAACAGTTGTATTGAGATAGTTAACTACAATTAAAAACTCCCCAAACAACCATCAACCAAAACTGCAACAGGTTAGGTTTAATATAAAACTAATGAAGGTGGAAGAGTTCTTGACTTCCATTTCATAACTGCTCTGAAGGTCATGCTTCCTCAGAGATAAGGTATGTAAACAACAGTATCCATTAATCTCTATAAAGTGGTGAGGAAAGTGGGATGAAACAAAAGAAAACTTTAAACATTGTTATTGTGCCTGAAAGAAAACAGCACACTTAAATACTTACGAGGCTGCACTGAGTCCTGTTGTCCATAATAATGAAAGAGATTTTTCTTCCCTTCTGCACATAAGATGATGAAATAGAAGTTATCTTATTTTGTAGCATCATCTTCTCAAGGTAAATGTTCAGCAACAGACAAGATGCAAGGGTGATTTCAAAGCATGTGTTGATCTATCTTTTATTTATAAGAAAAGGGTGATATTTGCAATTGAGGTAAATGACTAGTGTTGTCCTTGAGATTGCAGTTATCCCTGTGTGCAGGACCACTCGGGTAAAGTTGAAGCTGAGTAAGCTTTCCAAGGCTTTTTCCCCTCTTTGAATTTATGAGTTTCTGGCGGATGTGTCTTCCCCAAGACTGGAGTTGAAGAGTAACATTTCAAAATCTACCAACCTCCATTCAATTCCTCAGTTACCTTGTACGTCTTAGCTCTTTACAAATGCGAGCAGGATGGACTGCCAAAAGGTTTGAGGACTAAGTGCTTAGAATTTGAGTATACCAACTTGCCTTAAGCCTATTTATTCTGTCTTAATTTGCACGGTAAAGCTTTTTGTTTATCTGGACGTTCGTAACGCATGAGTGGGTCTGCAATGGATCATAGGTTTATTGAAAAGAAAAGATTTGATCTGGGTCTTCCCCCCCCTTTGTTTTTAATTTTTTATTCGCTTATCCCTATAAGGTACCTTGGGACTGGGAGAAATAATTTTCTAATGGTAAATTGTGGTTGCATGTTAGAATCATGCAAAGTCAAACATACAGTATTTTTGGATGTGTACAAATAGGCGTGGTAGCTGTGACGTGAGCAAAGGTAATTCTTTCACCTGAGTGGTAAGGCTTTCGGCTGCAGTGCTATTTATTTTGGCACTGCACCTCAAGACAGACATGGACCAAAGGCAGCGGGAGAGATGCAGGAATAATCTCAGGTCTGAAAATTTGCTGAAAAAAATTAACAAAGAAGTTAAGCGAGAGACATGACAAGTCTCTGGTATTTCAAAAAGAAAACAAAACAAACACCACGCCCCAACACCCCGCTCGCCCAACCCAAAATCCACAAAAAGAACAGAACATATCCCACACCCCGTCCCCCAGAAAAAACACTGTAAAAACCCCACAAACCTCTGCAGCGTGAGGCCGGGACAGTAATCCGTGATGTTAGATTTCAGCAGCAAGAAATTTAGGCCTGGTCAGGGTTCCACGTACTGGTGCAGACTGTGGCAACTAGGACTTTGGCTGTGAAGCTTGCGGGCTCAGGACTGGGCTATGTCGTACGTGGAAAGGGCTTGTTGTGCCGCTTGTCTGTAGCGTCGCTTGGGCTACTCGGGCCAGACATGAAGGGAATTTTCTATCTACAGCGTAATCGTTGCCGTACAGACAGGAAAATGCGGGTTATCCATCATACATCATTTAAGGAACAAGGTAGAAAAGCATGTGTCAACTGTTTCAATATCTGATGTGTTTTGGGATGGGAGGCTGACCAGGTGATCTCTTAAGATGCCGTATGGTTTTCCTTTAAGCCTAAAGTTGCTCATACTACAACGGTGTTGTGATCTTGGTATAGCTGGTTTGCAATTTATCTCACAGGCTTGTAGATTTCTTCTTTCATGGTTCAGATTTTCTATTTGAAAAAAATCTTAACGAGAAGCTTAATGATAGCTAATGGTGGATTAAAAGACGGCAGGGTGAGTTTACAGCAGGGAGGAATATTAAAAAACCAGCAAGCCAGTACTTGGAGTTGCTTTATTTGTTTTTATATTGCAGTGTGATCATGTCAAAACTTCCAGTTTTTATTTTTACTGAAACTTTTTTTTATCTATTTTCTAAAGCAGTAGCAGTATTTTTTGTCCTTTGCTCTTATTTGTACTTTCACATTTGGCAGGTTGTTTTTTACACTAGTTGGAAGGAGTAGAATAAAGTGGAAAGATAACCGGAGAGGAGGTGAAGAAAGTTAAGATAAAAGTAATAGACACAGTTCAGTTGTGAATTTAAAACGAAACAAATTAAAGAAGTGCTTGCCCATCTAGTAAAAATAAAGGCACTCAGAAGAAATGTGACCGAGGGCAGGGAACAGAGACACATATAGCCAAATCCAGAAGATGCAGCCTGTAATTTTTGTTTGATTCCACACCCTTCCATTCCTTTCATACGGTGACAATGAAGCAATATAGGCTTTTAAATAAAAAGCACACCTCTTGCAGAGCCCTAGAGCTCTGTGAACTTAATGATGAATGCACTTTCATCTAAAAAGTACAAAGGGCTGTACTGAAGTCTTCCAGTCTATCTAAGAGAGTACATAGCTGCTTTGCCTTCAGAGCACAGCTGGGGTTGAGCAACTTGATTTCCCTTGGTCTGCGGAGAATAATGTTTAATGGCTGCTTTCTCTGCAGGGGCATAGCCAGACTGGCCGTGCTGGTGGTGGAGAAGGTGGCTTCTGAAGGTTTGCCCCATGATCTTTCTTGAATCCCATCTTCCCATAGCTGGGGAGATGTCAGCACTGGCGAGATACCACCTGCGTGGTCAGAAGATGGTATATGCTCCCCGGCGGGCAGCTGCAGGCTGGTCCTGCGGGACCCAGCCCTGTGTTTTTCCATCTCCTAGTAGTCAGTCTGCTAGGGATAACATATCCGGAGGTCATGGCTGGTGTGCTGGTTCAGGGCTTAAAGGGCATAAAGAAGTGAATTTCTCTTCTGGTGAAGTCCCCCTCCCTCCTGCCCATGCTGGGTTGGGTTTTTCAGGGGGGGTTTGGGGATGATAGGTTGGGAGTGTTAGTTTCTGTTATCTTCTTTGTGTGTGTTTGGTTTGGTTTTGGTTGGTTTTGTTTGTTTTTTTTTTTTATAAAAATGAGCCCCAAACTTGGCAAAGACCCATTTCCCTTGCTCTTCTGAAATAATTCTTTAAAATTATCATTGTAAGTAGTTCAGTAGTTGCTGTTCTACAGTTGCTTAAGCTAAACCTCCTCGCAGCATGATAATTTAGAAGAGGAGGAAACATAATTCTCTGCAAACCACTTTTTAAAAAAACCAGACACCCCCCACCCACACTAGCAAAGTCCTTAGAAGCAACGTTTTATTCCTACAGTATGCTATTATTTAAATTTATGAACAATGCTTTCAGTATGTTTGAGTAGTATTGACACAATTAGAAGCACGAGCAAGACATGAAAGGAATATAAGGGCTGCCACCTTAGAGGGCAGTTCTTACAGCACTTGAATAGCTGATGGCACCTTGCTAGGACTGACATCTGCTCAGCTGGAGAATAGAACTCTAAAGGTGGTCTTTCAGAAAATGCCATTGCATTGTACATCACTTGTATATATATTTTTATTGTTATTGTTATTTTCCTTTCCTTTTCTCTCCTATTGAATTGTCTTTGTATCAACCCATGAGTTTTACCTTTTTTTTCCCCCTGATTCTGTCCTCCAGTCCCACTATGGGGGAGTGAGAGAAAGGCTGTGTGGTGTTTACCTGCCTGTTGTTTTAAACCACAACAGTGTGTATATGTGTTTTAAAAAAATATGCTTGATGAAAGCATATCTATCTCTGAAGCTATGGTATACAGTGATACACTCATTTGTGTGCAGCCTGAACAGCTAACCCTCACTTTCAATTACTGAATTTGGATTTAGGGTCAGTTATGTTCTATTTTTTTTTTTTATTAAACCAAAACCAACCAAAGCAAGTTGTCCCCCAGCTCAAACCGAACTAAACCAAAAAACCCTCCAAACTTATAGAAACAATTGGATTAGGGCACTGTGAGGCACGCACATATGATTACAATGGTGTTGATTCTGCTTCAATTTTTAAAGCCAACAGAAATGTTTAAGGAATTGTAATTTTTTTTGAGATATTAATATGATTCTCAATTTTCTCCACTGATTGTTGAAATTAACATATTCCTAGCAGCATGTTACTAATTTATGTAACTTGTCTTCAGTTAACATGTCTTCTAGGCTTTATTATTTACAGTAACATATTTTTCATAAAAGAAATACTTCTATGCTAACACATAAGGCTTTGGATTCTAAAGCAGTTTTGCTTTCCAAGCTTATGAGTGGTGACAAGTACTGTTTCTTTTCTGGACTATAACATTCATAAATTCTCCAGCCACTCGGAAGAAAAGGAAAAAAACTATTTGGAGCAGAGAAAAAAGATTCCAACATAGAGCTAAAATGAGCCAAGTAGTTGAGACACATGTGAATTACTTCCCTAATGTTGTCAGTCTTACCATTTCCACTTTGAAATTTTGATCATAATTGTGGGTCTTAATAAAACTAATAGCTTGCAAACGGTTGTGCAGCAGCTTTACTTGCCTACAAGTGTGTTTAAGACTAAAATTTAACACAATTGATAAGTACTCAATTAAAAAAATATGCAGAAGTTAGCTTTCCCTGTTAAAGTCTTTCCTGTAATGAAGCATGTGATAGGAGTTGTAAAGGAGTTGTACATACAAGTATTAAAGAGGAATTTTAGAAGAAACTGAAAGGAATTAACTACTAAAATTTCTTTGGAAAGGAATGAAATCTTTACCTTTTTTGGTGCATGCAGAGTTTTGTCTCATCTCCTAAAATACTAGCTATGTGAATGCACGCTCACTTTGAGAAAGAAATTACTTAGAAATTTTTATACTTTCTGAAAATACCAATGCGAAATTGTAGCAGTCTGAATCTGAGTTGTGAAGCAAAAATTAGTCCTGAGTGACTTTCTTCCTAAAGTAGAATGTGTTATTTGAATTATGTTTGGATTACCTGGACTTGCATTAAAATTGGTCTGCTGTCAAAAACAAATGATGACTCAAATGTGAACAGGGGATTATGGGAAATAATTTTATTTTAAAAAGCTTTAATAGCATTGTTCTAACTGCAAGTACCATCTGCTGATATTTTAAATGCGGATTAATTGGTAAAACAATAAAGACAAAAAAAAGAAATTATGAACATGAAATGTAAATCTGTGCTAGTAATAAAAAATAATTCTGTGTAATATTATACTTTATATGCCATCTGAACCATCTCACTGTATTTATGTGCTTGTAATTTAGCCGAACCTGTACTTTCTGTGTTCATCAATATAAGAAGAACCCAGTGAATGAGTACCTATTACATGCAAGATCTATGGCCTGGGGACAATTTTATTTTACTCATAAATTTTAATATCCATTCTCCACTACAGTGAAAATAATGAGCCTGTAGTGGATTTGTCCATCATTAGAGAACTTTTTTTTTAAAGCTGTAAGAAGGAGTTGTGACTGATTTGAATTAACCCATGAATCTGAGACTAGGGTTTTTTCCTCAATTTTTTTGTCAAATGCCTAAGAACCTTTGACAGCATTAGCTTATATCTGGCCCTAAGAATGATCTTGCTTTTTTCCATTCGTTGTAATTTCTTGATACTTTGTATAAAAAGAAGAGATAAAGTAATTTTTTTCCTTTGAATAGCAAAGTATGATTTTGGTTTTGCTCTTAAATAGAATATTGGAATTATTATCTTTTGATCATGAATTACATTAAAAATCATCATCTTAGGATCATTAGCAATCAAGCCAAGTAATTCTTGGTGGATTTTGGTGCATTTTTGTTACTAAAGCATCTTAAACTGCTCTAAAAATCTAAACCATAATTTGTTAATGATCACTTGTAGAAGGTAATTGTGGCTTTAAAGTTTATCCAATCCACATAACTCCACATAAGGAAGAGACTCTGGGAGTCTGTCATTGCAAAAACTCAGTAGTTCAGACTCTTTAAGTCTTCAGGATCCTCTGCCAATGTTCTGTGAATGTGTATTCACTAGAGAAACACAGAAAAGTAAACGTGCCTCTGAGCGGGAGACATGTACTGGTCTGGGTGAAACCAATCGATGAGCCTCAGGCCTCCAAAAATTGTGTCATTTATACCAACACTGGTAATCTGGCTGCCAACTTTTGAAACATTTCTCATGTTCTATTTCACATTTAAAAAGAAATATAAGCTCAAGCTATAATGCACTTAATGGTCAACTTGCAGATGTGTATAATTATTTTAATTGCACAAATCATAATTTTTTTAATGTGTGGATATTTCAAACAACGTATTTTAAAAAAAGGATTGGATAGTAGAAGACAGGTCAGGAAAAACAGTAGTAGAATTTCTCAGGACTAAAAGTGCATTTTCTTGTAACATTGCATAGAATAAATCCCTGTATTGCATATTACCTAAGTTTACCTTGCAGAAAGATAAAATAATATCTGCTAAAAAAGCTTTCCTAATGATTCACAAATCTTGCTTTACTCTTTTCTATAAACTTTCGAGATTAATGTTGCCTTTGAACGTTAATCTTGTTCTCTAGAAACACCCTGGGTTTCACGTCATCTGGAATTCAGAGGTGTTAATTCCTTCTGCCATGTCATGGAACGTCTGTCTGAGGGCTGGGATGATCAGGAAATCACACCCATCACTATCAATGACTTTCAAATCTCTGTGTCCTTAATGTTTGGCCCTGTCTTCTTTCACTCTGGTCTACTTTTTAAAGTTGTTGGAATACTTCATGTTTAACAGTTCTTTGAGCAACATGTTATGCCCAAAGGGGAAGGGTAAAAAAAGTTGGTTTTGGTGAAAAGTGGTGGTTTTGACTAGACTTAATCTCCTGTTATTCTTATTGCAAATATATCTTGTGTTTGAAAATATTAGAACTAAAACATTGAAAATTTTCATTTGTACAGTTGAGCTGAAAACAAAAAATGTTGCGATGATTTAGGGACTATTTTGAAAATTCAAAGAACATGTTCTTATAAATTCATTTTAGTATTTGCTCCAGTAAATTATTTCTTTTAATGAATAATGTTAATAATAAAAAAAGCCACTAAATTATCAGTTGAGGTTCATGGGAGTGATTTTTTCATGTGAGTGTCTCTTCTAGTTAAAGCTCCCTAACTGTTGGCCATTATATTTAGTGGGTGCAATGACTCTTCCGGGATGTTGATTTATGCTGTTTCACCATTGTGGTGAAAAAACCGCAACACAACAAAAAACCCAGGGGCAAAAAAAGCCAGTCATCTGTGTGTGAGGCTGGAGCAGTGCAGACGCTGAAGCGGGCAGGGTTAGTAGGCAGTCCAGAGGCCCCAGCAACAGCTGTGCTGGTTTTAAGTGTGTACTGTGTTATCTCCAGAGCAAGCTGATATTTCTTACAACTGCTGGAGCTATTGTAAATTTGTGCTTTCATGCCCCATCAAGAATAACCAAACCAAATATTACGGAAGTTGTAGATGGATGTTGCTAAACAGCATTCTTTATACGGCATCTTTGTTATACGTGTTATTTCTACTTTGATACTACAATACTTTAGCTTCTAGTTGCATTACTGATTTCTAGTGAAAGCCCTATGGTAGGTGGTACTCCGTAGAAGCATATAGGGGAGGTAAGTTGAAGATCTCAAGGAATACAACCAAATTTTGCCTTTAATCTTGTTCCCCAATGATGATGATGATGAGGAGAAAGTGGCCGGGCATTGCTGCTTTTGGCGGGGAGGGAAACAGGCACAACAGGTGGTATCTGGCAGAAAAAAATGATGGCTGAAGAAATAATGCTCTTCTGTTCGCCATGTGTTCCTCTTCTCTCCCTCCTCGAGGAAAGGGAAATACTGGCCTGGATTTCGAGGTACGTGACCAAGAGCTGGTGAGCCTCAGATGGTGAAGGGTCACAGGTGACGGGACTGTCATGCAAGTCCTTGCCTTGGGATGCTCCCATGCTCCCCGGCAGCCCTCGGGACACGGTCACTGATAGCTTAATTCCAGGTCTTCGTTTTGATGCCGTGGTTTTTGTGGGGTGGATTGTAGCCAAGTACAGGAAAGTGACGGTGGGCGGAAAAGTGGTTTTATAACGGGATTACGCATAGTCTTAGATTTAGCCAGAAATCTGATTATTGATTTGGGAAATTAGTTCTAGACTAATTTTTTCTGTTTTAAATAGCCATCCTGTTTCCAGGATGAAGTGCAATAGGTGAAACGCTCAGTAACAGTAAAATTTCTTGTAATATTTACAGCATACCAATCTTTCTCTTTGCTGCTGTGGGTTATAGGCACAGTTGAGTGATCGTTGGGCTCTTTTGAGAGGATTTTAATGTTACATTTGAATTGTGTTGTATAGCCTTCAATGCAAAACTGCAATGAAAGGTAATGTTTTGATATGCCGAGTATTTTTCCCTAATGTCTGCTTTTACAGAGAAATTGGCTTCTTTCTGACAAGAGCGTGCCATGCTACTGCTGCAGTTCATGCTTTTGGACTGAAGGCATTTTTACATTAAATTAATGAAAGCAGTAGGAGTTTAATATTTGGTTGCAGTAGGACTAGGATTTCTCTCTCGTGACTGTAATTTTATCCCAACCAGTCTTGCTGGTCCTTCAAGAATATTTGTTCTTTTCTGATTTCCCTTCTAAGGACGATTCTGACGCTGAACTAAGTGGAGTTCTAGACAGTATTCCAGATGTTACTTATATCTATATATTGTACAGAAGACGCAAGTCAAGTCATATCGTTCTTGCGGACTGTTGTAGTGGTTTTATTCTTTTATCTTTTAGTATTACAAATGTTTTTTTCCCCTTTTATTTCATTATATTATGCTGCTGGCAAACATACACAAACATGCATTTTAAACAGTCTTTTAAGATCAGGAAAAATACTCCAATACACCAAAAGCGGATCAATATAAGCTTTTAGTGCCTATATACAAACCAGACATTTGAAAGTAAAAGCTCCCACTTCTATTCAGTCTGTAGCAGTGTATTAAATTAGGCTTATGTCTTTCAGGTTAATATGAATTATGCTCAGACAAAATAGGTAAAAGAATATTAAAAACAGGTAGGTTGAAATTAGCAGAGATGTTTTTCCACTGCAGATATAGTGCTATTTAAAGCTTCCAAAGAGCATTATTAAAAGCACTTCAGAATTGCTTTCAAGCAGTTTAAATAACCTTTCATTCCAAACATTTTTGTAACTGAACCTGTGCAAGTACAAAGACTTTTAATAACAGTGCTTAAGACCTCTTCATTGATTTAAATGCTTTTGCTTTACGCAGCCTAAGTCATGCACCCGCTCTAGCCTTTTACAACTGCTGTAATGAAAATCTGTAGTATTTTATATGTTTTTATGTTTTTTCTTTTCACTTTAATTTTTTCAAATTTTTTTTTATTAGAGTGTCTCTTTTTCCTGTCTTCTGGTACTTATGTACACTTTCCATAAAGTAGTCATAAGGGCATTTATATTTCTGGGACTTCAGTGAAAACAAGCAGCAGCAGATTTGTCTCTCTTGGAATTAAAAAGGATGGAATTGATCTACTAGTCCTGGAAATGCACTTAGTTCAGAAAGCTTTTTTTTTTTGGTATACCCTGAAATTTTGAGGTATATTCAAAAAATGTTATTCCAGTGTTAAGATCAAAGTATCTTTGACATCTTTTTGGGAAAGAAGAAGAATGATGACTCATTTATCTATCCTCCAGGGGATATTAAACGCCTTGCCCATTACTGCTGAGGGAGACCTGAACCCAGATCATTTTGTCAGATAGGTTTTCAACTAGCCACAGTCTGGGAGGGTAGTCCTGTCAGCATCGCAGGTGTACCTGACCAGCTTCATAACTTAATTTAAATTCCCGTTGAAAGCAAAGGCTGAATTACATGTTTCACACTTCCTGTGGAAGACTACAATCAATCAATTCCTCATGAATTTTTTGGCTGCAAAGTCATGCTCCCTGCCCCTACCCTTCTCATAGTTTAATGTAGCAGAATAAACGTTTAAGGAAGAGATTCTCTGAGATTTCTCCTGTGACTAAAATATTTGACTGATAAGCTGATACTGTGACACACAAGGTCTATGGAATTATGAAGTATATCAACAGCATAAGTTAATTGCATTTTAAAGAAAAAAATAAAGCAGAGCTATGCAGTGGGAGCTGGGTGAGCTGTGAATATCTAAAAGTTTGAAGGAAATGGGTTATTGTTGGGGAGTTAGAAGAAAAAATAATCTACACAAGAAGATAAACAGATGCATAGTAAGGTCAAGTTGAAACTTTGTACCTGAAGACCTAGAGAAAAGGGAGAAAGGGATGCAGTAAGAGGTCTGGAGGAGATGTTCCATTACCTGCAGGAAAACCCATCAATTGTTGCTGATTGAACTTGGATATTCTCCCTGCAGCACATAGCAGTGGTGGGTTTGTTTTCTGACCACACTTCCCATTTCTGCCAATATAAATGCTTACTGTACACAGCAAGATAGATTTGCACCCAAGTGGGTGGGGGATAATTGAAATGGATGTTAAAATAAATTGAATATGCAAATTAACAATATAGAATAGTTATTTGCTCTTTTCATTGTTCAGTTCATTGCTTGAGATCAGAGTTATCTGTCACATTCTGGGGAGGGGAAAAAAAAAACCCACCAAAACCAAAAGAACCCCCAAGAAAAACGCACCAACAACCCTGTAGCATTTTTCTTGGTGGTTCTGTAGTACTTTTGTCAGTCCAGAGGGTGGATGATGAGGCACAGGCTTTGTATTTAGCTGTTCGGACACATCTCTCTACTGTTCTTAACTTCGCTCAAATATGCCTAATTGGTTGCAAAGGCATTATTGTTTCTTGCACAAGTTGCTCTAATTTGAACCAATTAGAACATAATTACGCTATTTTATGCTTAATTAGACTCTCAAGTAGCTACAGACTAAGGTTATCCCCTTGGCTCTCTGTACTTTGAGATCTCTCTTGGCTCCACTGGAAGACTCAGGTAAAATATGAGGGCCCCTAAACTCAAGAAGTGCTGCTACTTTTAAGTTGATTAAATTGCTGTTCAGGAACTCTGCTGTTCCAGAGTTCATTTCTTCCAGAACACTGGAACAAGAACCATATGGTGGCGATTCACTGCACTTATATTTCTCAGGTTGCTTTATTATTTCCTTCTCGGTGTGTTCAATGTCTGTTAAAGCCACACTGTGAATTCTTATAAGTGCCCTTGGAATAGAAATTTCCTCATTATCCCTTATGATAAAGGCTTGTGCCAAAAAGTCATTTAACTTCACTGCTGTCTTGTCATTATTTTTAATTCCTTCCAGATTCCTAATCCAAAAAGGGCTTGGAATTGCTCACACATTCACCTTGAATTAGAACATTTAGATTCTTCTATGCATACAGAAATCTCAAACCCATAATATGATGCTGACTTTTAAAATATTAATGGTTGTGACCAAAGTCTGGATTACTTTCTTATGTTTTTTTAAGGTATTCTTTCGGTGTGAAGAATTCTGAAAAAGGAAGTAATTAAAAAAATATTTTACTATGAAAAATGAGGGGGAAAATAACAAAATACTTGCATGCCTGTGAAATAGTAAGGTTTAAGCACTTCTCCATGGTAATTCCAGTTGTATTACATCATCAATTCATTTGGCCCAGTACCATCAGCCTGGATTTGTGTTGCTTTGTTAGACACAGATGTAACCTGTGAAGTAACTTACTAGTGAGATAGTTTTCTTCAATGTTTACTCATAAAAATGACGTACTGCATGATCTTCATATTAGTCATTTACTCAAAAAAGACTTACTAAGACTATATATATTCAATGTACCGAATTAAATGGAAGATTTTGCAAATTTTTTTGATGGATGTTAAAATCAGATACATCAGCTTGATGTACATTGTGTAGTGATCAGATTATAAAGAAAAAGAATGATACTATTACATTTCTTAATGAACATTGAGTAGATATTTGAGTTTATTTTCAGTATATACCACTGCTGTTACAGTAATCTTGTGGGGAAGAAATGCAACAGTGAGTAAAACTGCTCCTGGTGGTACATTAATCTTAAAGAGCCTTGTTGTCTTTATTGTGGCAAGCTGAGAAAGAGATTAAAAGTATGATATATTTAGATAATGTTTCTATTAGTTAATAACTGATATCTCACCTTTCTGTCTTTTTAAGGTGCAGGGCAAATACTTGGTTGTATTTTCATCCTGTGTCATTCAGGTGTAACATCTGTAGTGTTGAAGAGTCCATCTAGCTTTAGGACTAGGATTGCAAGTTTTTCCCTGAAATTACACCTATAATAAACCAAGCAATAACCTACATTGTTACCCTACAAAGTATAAAAAAAGTTATTTTCTAAAAACTAAAAGTGTGGCTACTTTAGGAGAAGCAATAAAGATTTTTAGTTAATATACATGTTCACTTAAATTTAAAAAGAAAAATTGAAGAAATTGAGTCCAGACATAATGTCATACAACAGATCAAGGTCCTAGACTTATAGCAGTGTTACACCACCAGAACATTGTATAAGAGAGTCACAAGGACATATCTTTCAGAAATAAGACCTCTAAATATCTTATTTATTCAACAGAAACAACAGTATAAACATAGTTATGGCAGAACTTCTGTTCTCTGGGGTGTAGAATAAAGCTTCTATAATAAAATTTAGTGATAACATCCTAGTAGCTTGGTGCCTAGGGCACTTGGCTGACATGAGAGTGAATGGCAGATAAATGACAGTTTCTTTAGGTGAGGAGAGTGACCCAGCTGGTTGGATCTCTACAAATAGAAGGAAGAGATCGTGGGTTTGTTCTGAAATATGTTTTGAACTCCTAATATTTTTCAGATGACCGATCCCAATCTTGTCGGGGCCGGTGGTGTGCTATTGCAACTGCCAGCGTAGAAGGCTAGTGTGTTGTCTCAGAGAAGCATAATTTATTCCTTTCTATCAACTTTATTCTACAGGCCTAATAATTAGCTTGAACCGGTGTCGCTTAAAGATCTTTTATTATACAGATTCAACAAACATCAATGCCATTCTCATTCCACATACCCGTGTGCTCTTAGATATCACAATTTTTCCAGTGGTGATGGATATACCATCACTGCTTGCTGCTCTGTATCTGCACCAGGGGAGCTGTAAGAGGTATGCAGTGGAGTATTTTATATTCTTTTCTGGCAAAGCTCTGTTCAGTAGATAGTTCTTAATGTTTAGAAAGAGGGGACAGAAACTTTCACCTCCTAATGATAAATGTGTATATCAAGTATTGGTATTAAAATGGAATACTTGAACTTCTGAAGAGCTCACATCATGCAGAGAAAAAGACTTGCTCTCCCTGAGAACTTCTTTATCAGTGCCAAAATGAATCACCATCCTTATGATTAACTGAATTGGAGATTTAAATGTACAAGCACTTACTTAAATACGTGCCTGAGGTTCACCCAGATGGGCTGACACATAAAGTAGCAGGAAATTACACCAATTCAAGACTGCCCATACTCTAATTACATCTGCTGTACATTATTTAGTGTTACAAATCTCAAATCCCTGACAGAATAACATTTTGTGAACCAGCTTTTCACTGCCAACAAATGCAATGTGTAATTCCACCTGCCTGGGATCTATTCTTTAGGGTTTTTATCCCCTGCAGGTGGTAGAGATGCTGCAACACTGCACATGTCCAAAAATCCATGCAGATCCCTGTGAGCTTATTGTCTAGCAGCTGCTGATGGAGAATAATGGCACCCAACTATTTATATATCCAGCTATTATATTTTTTAATTCACTGATTTTAGCAGCAAAGAAACCTGATCTCTCTGGCTGCCTGGGGCTTTGAAACCTTGAAACTTGCTCTCACCACTGTTGCAATTCTTGACCTAAGGAGCAGTGCTAGAAATTAAAACAAAGCCTGGAATAAAAGTGGTTTTAACTGCTGTACTAATATTATATCTTGAAGTTGCTTTACAGACATAAAGGAAGAATTCTGGTTGCAAATATTAGAATGATATCTGTGAAAGTGTTGATATCAAGTAGAATCTATAGGGTTAGTTTCTGCTTCCTTTTCTTTTTCAGAAATCCAAGACCTAGTATCAGTATACATAGTATCCCTATATGGCATTAATTCCACATGTAGGATGTGGGAATGTTTGGGGTTTTTTTTTATCCTTTCAAAAAATCTGAACTGTTTCTCATTATTCTGATAATTGCCTACTCAGTTTTACCCTTAACACTTTTCTTTGATTCTTTGTACTGCACACGGATTTTTCCCAAATGTAATTCTTCTCATTTTTTCATAACTTTCTGACACATTATACTTCTATTTAATCTCATTAAGTTCTAAGTCTGTCTTTGACAAAGGCAATGCTACCTGCATTTTTATGTCAATTAGTGTTCTATGACCTTTCATCTGAAATTAGTAGTTCCAACACAGAAGTATAGAAAGGATTTCAAAGTACTTCTGGATAAGTGAATGAAACAGTCTGCAGTGTTTTAATTGGGTAACGCAGTTTCCCAATTAATGAAAAATTAAACAAGGCAAGTACTGTTTTATTACACCTAGATCAATGAAAACGTTTCTAAAAATGCAAATATATATATATCTGTGTCCTATACTGGGAAGATCAAGGAATATTGTTTCTGGCCATATAAGAGAGTGGAGATAGAAAATGAAAAGTTACCATGAGGAAACCTTGTCAGTTTTCAACTCTGCAAATTATAATATTAGTTAGAGCCTTGTTTAGCATGAGGTTGTGCTAATGCAAAGTTCTTGTTAGCAGTAAAAATGCTAAATAAACAAGCAGCCTTCAAAGAAATATAACAGATACTTTTGTTTAAGTCAGAACTAATACAACTAATCAAACATTCATGACCTTATGTATACCGGGTGGTCTGGTTAAAGGGAAAAGAACAAAGGAGAGCTTAATTTGGCACCTTGCTCCGCTACTTTCAGCCATTTACCACTCACGTCTCATGGATGTTCAGCAATCCATTTCTAATCCCCTCAGATGAGAACAAAATGTATGTGACACTTATTTTTCACCTGTTTTTTCTCAAACAGATGCTTTATCCACAATGCATGCACACATCTTATTTGTTTCAGAAAGCATATGTAATTTCCTTGTATGGTTTGAGTGTTTTTTCCTTTAGGGGATTTGTGTGTGCACTAATAAGCAAACAGCTTGCATTAGAGATAATGTAGTATAGCATTATTTCAGTAAATGTCACAGTATTAAAACGAATTAGTTGTCAGATAAATGCATACTGTAGAAGAAGAAACATCTCAGGTTCTGGAGAGAGTGTTTATACAGTAGAAAGAGTCACTAGGATAAGGTTTGTGGCTAATATTTAGCTACTCTAATTTTTTTCTACCATCCTCTGAAACATACTTCTATATGTTGAGGAATAGTGGTAGTCAATGTTTTCAAACAAGAGGCTGTGTTTTTCATTCTGCATTTATCCCAGAGCTGTGTGAGTGTTCTGAGAAAATTTAGCTCACATAATCCAAGAGTGGCTTGGAAATTTAATAAGGTTGAATTTCTATGAAGAGTTGTTGCTAACCAGCTCTGGGTTGTGGACAGCACAAGAAAGTGACGAAGATTTTTGGGGCTGTGTTCAGCATTGCACCACCCGCTAATGACATTGCAAGGACTTCCATCTTCCCTCCAGTCATCCCTGGTGCCCACTGAAAAGACTGGGACTGACCAGCAAGTAGCTGTGTGTCACAAAAATAAGCAGTTTCCCTCTATTCTGTCTCTATTGGCTTCACAGCCAAGTAAATAGTTAGACAGGAAGCTTGCTGAGGTTGCTTTGATGTTATGGAATTTGAAATTTAAGTAGTTTTAAGTTTCCAAACGCAACATTTACATTTTAGGTATGATTTTGTATTGTTTTTGCTTTTCCTGGGATATTAAAGTAGTGCGTTTGAGCACTACAGTTCAAAAGAAGAATGAAACACACTTAACAGTCGTGAAGTTGGGTGTTTGATTTGAGTAGATACAAGTTTCAGTGGATTAAGTCAGGGTGCCTAGTGGGGTACGTGCTGCATCTTGTGCCCAGACAGACTGGGTGTGAAGACATGCCCTTTTCCTGCATGTTGCATATCGTGTTGGGCTGCTTTTTAATTCCTTAAAAAGAATCAAATATCTATTGCATTTTTTACAGTCAGAGTCCACATGGAGTTGGTGCCCCATTCACACCCCATTGAATTACAGAATGTTGCTGAGTGTCCTGAGAAATATTATACCTCTTCATTATGGGGTCATGATGACTCAACTTGGAGTAGTCACACTAACCAGGACCAAGCACTCCCACTTTCTCCAATCTCCATGAATCAGAACTACTCAAACTCAATAATTAGTAGTAAATTCTGACACACAGCCCCCCCAATCCCCCCAAACTAAAATTAAGGCTGTTGCTCCTGTTTTTGTGTCCCTTCTACTATGCATGTGTCATCCTTGAGCCTTGACTGAATGTTGTTTTTCCTTTGGAGAGAGCATATTCCCAAACTACTGTTGGGTGTATTGCTGGCCTTATCAATGTATCAGAATTTTAATTCGGGATCTATCGCTTTTTCAGTGTCTAAATAAAACAAAGGCCAATGGGGCAAAGCACAAATGTGAACTGTGTGATACCTGCCTCTTGGGTGCCATCCAAAACTGTTGATCTATAAGAAATTTAAATTGGGATTCTGCATACAAAACAAGCATTCAGACTATATTGGGCAAACTCGTCACTGAAAATTAAACTCTGTGTGGATCCTTTTGGAGTAGTGATAAACTGCATTTTTCCAAACACTTATGGCCCAGTTCTGACCTTTGTTACTCAGCCCAGCAGTCTGTCAGCTTTTATTTTCACAGTTGTCTTGATACTCTTATTATTATTGATCATTGATCAGTGAAGAAGTAATACAGTTCCCCCTGGGGCATGTTACAATGCTGACATAACAGCGTTATTTACAAACTGTTTGAACCATCTCTGCCAGAAATGTATGGAATATTAAATGACATTATGTCACAATAGGATACAAATTAGTTTTCTCCTGTCTAGTGGTTTATAACACTTTCATCATTTGTGAATTATGAAAATTAAATTTCACTCGGGGTCACAGAAACTACATGTTAATCTATTCGCAGCAAGTACCATTTCAAGGGCAATGTGCAACTTGAAACAATTTTTTGTTTTATCAGAAATTCATGCTTGGGAGTTCTACATTATCTCAACCAACTTTTGAATACAAGTTCCTGTCTTTGGCTACTTGGGTAATATTTCTTTTTGTGTAGTGTCTGCAAGAATACAAAAATGGTCTTGAATGAAAGACATACGTAGTTCTAACAATCTAGTGAAATCAAAGCTCTTATATTCCAAGTATTCTGGACAGAAATCGGAAGCGTTCTCTTAGCAGTAGGAGTAATGGTTCTTGGGGTTTTAAACATAGTATTTAGTACCTTAGTGAAATATAGGGATGGAAGAATTTGATGAAATCATATGTGTTTTGCCTTGGGAAACCCAAAGACCCATGAACATGCAGAATGTTAAACATTTGAGACTTATCACCTTAATCATCCACAACTGAAATGCTTGTATAAAAGATAAGTTATCTCTTTGGGATGAGTCCCTCCGCTCTGGCCATGCTTGGGGATCTTGCCAAGAATTTGCACAGGGAGTGTGCCAGAGCTCCACTCGAGTGACATACCTCAGGAAACTTGCTTAGGCAACTATTCCTGTCTGACTCCTTACCGAGACCTGGGAACTGATTTTGTGAGCACTTTCATATCATTGTAGAGTAGAGTTAAATAACTTCGTTAATGAAGTGCTGAAGATGATTTTTAGGCAGGCTGTTGGCCTTCACTCTGAGGTAGGCTAGAAATACTCTCATTTGTATTTAAGAATCATAGAATCATTTAGGTTGGAAAAGACCCTTAAGTTCATTAAGTACAACCATATACCTAACACTGCCAAGTCCACCACTAACCCATGGCCCTAAGCACCACACCTGTGCATCTTTCAAATACCTCCAGGGATGCTGACTCCACCACCTCCCTGGGCAGTCTGTTCCAATGCTTGACAACCCTTTCAGTGAAGAAATTTTTCCTAATATCCAATTTAAATGTCCCCGGCGCAACGTGAGGCTGTTTCCTTTTGTCCCATTGCTAGTTACTTGGGAGAAGAGACTGACACCCACTTCACTACAACCTCCTTTCAGGTAGTTGTAGAGAGTAATATGGTGTCCCCTCAGCCTCCCTTTCTCCAGGCTAAACGACCACAGTTCCCTCAGCCATTTTAAAGATTACAGTCTCAGTGCCAAGTGCAGGGGGATGATTTGCAAAACAAACGTACAAAATGTTCGTATCGGTAGTTACATTGCGAATGAATTCAGGCTTCAGAACTGCACTGCACAGCTCCACGTCCCTGTCCTCAGCCCGGTGTTGGAGGCAGCAGGTGAATTCTGTTTTACCTGGCTGCAAGATAAACCCATGTGTTTGTGGGCGTTTGTTGTTTTGGTTTGGGTTTCTTTTTTTGTTCTTTCAGTGGATACATCAACCTGGTTTGCTGCAGCTATTCCAAAGTCATCTTCAGCTCTGCTTGTTCTACTCTCTCGCCGTCTTCTGCCAGATGTTCATAGATGTTGGACTCTCCTGCACTGCCAGGAGAGGGCTGTCTGGGGGTACACTGAACAGCATTAATGTCCCTTCCAGTAGATAATGCTTAAAGTATAAACTTCAGCAAGCAAAAAGGGTAGTGTCGGAAACAGAGTGCTGGAGCCCTGTTGCTTTGTTCACATCTAACAGCGCAGAGTCTGACAGCAGTATTGTGAACCGCAATATTCTCCTTATTCCTTTTGTGCAACAGTTTATGTGAAAGCATCTAATTATAAAATTTTTAAAAACCATTTTGAATATTTTCTATTTGATCAAGGTTTCATATGGAATGCTTGTCACGTGCTATTTTCAATATGTTTTATCTGAGTTGCAATTCATATTTGTTGTAAGTTTTCCACTAAAGCTCTTTGCAGATCTTTTAGGTGCCAAATACCACTGCTGTTGAAGGCTTGCATCACTTTACACCTTCAGGTAGAGCATTTTTTTATGCTGATGTAATATTGTTGGAATCAAGTGGAACTGCGGAAGTGAACATTAAGGCAGCAGTGTTTAATAATAAAACAGTATATTGAACAAGGTAAAACTGCTTAAAAAAGAGTAAAATAGGATAAATGGCTTAAATCAATGTTCTTTCTTTAACCTGTTGTTGCACAAAAGGTTAGAGCAGAAATCAAAGCTGTTATTTCAATGAAAGTTGAAAATAAGTGCCACATTGGAGTAATCAAAAAAACACTGATAGGCCCTTCTGAGGGATTGCTGCTTGCTTTCCTCAATACTCTCAAAGGTCATTTACCACTCTGGAACCTGAGATTAATGGGTAGGGATATACCTAGAGATGAACTTCCTCAGGCACACACACACACACACACACATATATATATATATATCTATCTCTCTATATGGAGTCTGTAGTGGGACTCAAGGAACTAGTATTTCATTTGTATTCTTTGCACTATGGGAAAACTGTTTCACATAGTGTCTGAAGGTTCTCTATAAAATGAAGTATTTATAAATATTTATAAATCACTGAATACTGATAAAAGGGGTATAATAGCTAGGCATGATATTCTTGTGTGCTACATAATCTAGATCATGCTGATACAATATCACTTATCTGTCTAAATGTAGTCTTTAGGCTTCTAGGTTTTAGTGTTTGGGTAGTTGTGGTTGTTTTGCTTCTGCTCATAATTTGAGGAAAGCATAAGGGGTAAGGGGCTTAAAAAAGATGATTGATTCTGTATCACTTCAGAAAGGTTTTTCTTCTAGAGATTTGCTCTAGAATAGATTAACTCCCACTTCATTAGGTTTGACATAGGAATTACTGGATAAAACTTCTTTTTTTTATATAGGTCACAGAAGTCAATGCAGAAAACTGTGATGGATCCTGTGCATCCTCTGGCTAAAAATCTGTGATTCAATCACTGCAAAATATGCAGTGATGAAAACATGCAATTCTTTTCAAATTAAGTCTGAGAAATAATCTTACCACCTGGTGCTTTAATTTTCAGGAAGGAATTGACAAGTGCATGATGATGGGAGTGAGTTAAGACAGTCGTCTTTGAGTTTGTGGTATTTAGAACTTTAAATAACTCTAAAGGAATCAGAGGAGTTAATTTTAGGAGGTACGTCTCCTGATGTAGAAGTGTATAAACCTGCGAGAAGCCTCACTGAAAGTGAAATTACCTTGAGGGTCACATCAACATGGACAGTAACGACATAGATAAGCTCTAGAAGATTGGGTTTGGGCCCTGGGCTGAGCGATGTGGCACTAAGCAGCCTTTCCTACTAAACCTTTGGATTCTCTGTTGGCTTCCGTGCAGACGCAGCCCTGTTACTGGCCATGTCTTGTAGCCCGGGGATGGGAGCTGCGTGCTGCCCAGGAGCCATGGCCTGCCCACTGCCCTGCTACAAGAAGCTGCTGCCTTCTGTCTCGGGGAAGGGGTAGCCCCTCTTCCCTCAAAAAAATGCAGATTTCTTTGTTTTCTGTAGAGGAGAAAATCAGATCAGTAACTATAGAAACGGCTAGCCTGGTTGGACTAAGAACAAAGAAAAGAGTAGAAGTGAAAAATAGCAATACAAACCAATAAAATACTCCAATTATGCATAACATATAATAGAAATTAACCTGGAAAGTTTAGTGTTCTGTATCCTCAGCTGGCAGATATCCTTTCCATGTGAAGTACTTCATCTCTGTAATCAATAATACAAACAAACGATTGTTTGATATCATTTTACCACTGTAATTGTCAACTGTTGGATTGATAGAGAGTGCCGAACAGCTTCTAAAAAGAGTGCAACACATCTGTTAATATTAATACCCCTGAACTGGCCTATATACTTGTTTGATTCAGTAGTCTGCTAAGAGAGAACACAATCAAAATATCAGAGGGGTGGAAAAAAAATTTCATTATGACTTCTTTCCAACCAAGTAGCTATGCTTCGTGAAAATGTCAATAAGTACAGCACTGAATAGTCACACCTGAATTGTGCAAGTATTCCAATTTTTCTGTCTGTGCAGATGTGGCTGTAGCAAGATCAGAGGAGAGTTTTCTGGTATTAGGATGAAGTTTCTTCAAGAGAAACTGCCTTTTCGTGATATTGTGGTGCTTTCGAGGACTATTCTGCTCTGAACTCTACGTAGCAGATAAATCTCTGATAAGTACAATTTTTTATAATTAAATTTGGCCTGAGTCCAGCTGTCGAGTGCTGAGCCTAGGAGCAGCATTTAAGAAGGCACCATTGCAGAGCTATTTTCTGCCCCCCACAATTCAGAATCTGGCATGGGAAAAGACGCATCAGAAAATCGTAAGAAAAACATTCACTAAGGTGCTCATTGTGATGTTTGTGTTTTGTTGTTCTTTTCTTTATGTAATTTTGGGACAAGAGAGATATGTGATGGTAATGGTCTGAGTTGATGTGTTTTCCGGGATGTGAATGTTACGTTGCCAGCCTTCAAAATCAAGAGCTGTGTCCATTTTATTCCCATAGAGACCCTGGTGTCGAATACAGCTGCAAGGTGATATTTTTTGTTTTTCATGTAATACAAAATTTATATTTTTATATGAAGCAAAAGGTCCAGTGAATTAAGTACTTAACACTGATGTCTGACACTTTCCTTATGGTGAGGAACGCAACATTTATTTCATGCTTTTATGGATGATATGCTACTAATTATCTAAACACAGGGACAACAATTTGGGTCTAAATAGGCAGATGACCAATAGCCTATATTCAAAAGACACCTTGAAGTTGGAGGACACAGCTATTAACTTAAACAACAGACGGTTTAAAATTTGTCACCAGATTAAAGGTGGTGATGGGAATGGTCGATGGGAAAGAGGTTGTACCTCTCTGGAAAGGGTCAGTTCTTTTGATCTGGTTTAGAGGCTTACAAGAAGCAAAGGTTCCCAGATGCAGTTCTGTAAATGCAGCGTGAGGGCAGAGTTGCAGAACTGCCAGCAGTTTCTAGGAGCCCTGCGGTTAGATATAGGAAGAAAGAGATCTAACATTCAATTTTGGGAGAAGTTACACGTGGTTTTGTTTTAGTCCCCTTTCTCACGTCTGGTTTGCATATCTTTAAATAAACAAATTTCTTTTAATCTGGCTGAGGTAAAGTTGATTTTGAGATAACTGGCTAAGAAAAGAGC
The DNA here is from genome assembly GCF_000687285.1 of Phaethon lepturus. Lineage (NCBI taxonomy): Eukaryota > Metazoa > Chordata > Aves > Phaethontiformes > Phaethontidae > Phaethon > Phaethon lepturus. Next base: position 21,935 of record NW_010532532.1, on the reverse strand, counting down.
TCCATCCTTTCTGTTGCAGTGGTCCTTACATTTGGCATCAAGGACTACCAGTAGCTGCCTTAGCTGAGCTGTACCGACTGCTCTGGGAACTGCTCTTGCAGATGTACGGGTGGAGACAATATTTTCCAGTGGTCAGTGTTGACAAAACTGCCAAGTACTGTGGCTGCTGGAAGATGCCTTGCGATGATGATAAAGAGGGGAGTTATGAAATCTTTAGGACTAGTTGAATTAAAAAGATATAAAGCTCTGGTAAGAAGCGCAGCTGTTGAAGCTGTCTGTATATACTTAAAAATGAACCAAGCAGCCCCCTGATTTTCTTCTGAAATAGTGATTTAAGCTAAAGTAAGCTCATGCTGAGCTCAGAATAAAGGTAGAGTAATAGGTGTGCACGTGTTTGGATGTATGCTAGCTTTACATGCACACAACTGAGTTTTTTGCTTTGACTTTTAGAATATTATTTCAGGATGCTTTTGGTAGCCTGTGATGTTTTGCAACTGTGATTTGATGTTAGTTCCTTGGCATATAACCATTCCTTTGAAACCAGTTAAAAGACAACATAAATGGTGGGACAGACCTAAAACCCTATTGTACTGATAAAACATCCCATAAAGCTACATGACATTTTACCTTGTGAAGCAGAAAGTTCAAGTAGAAGTGAAATAGGCTTATTTCCATTCAGGGGAACATCATTGTAGGCTGCTGTTACCCTTTCCACTGTGTGAAGCCAGGAGCTTTCAGGATGCTGATTAAAAGTGGTTCATTAGCCACAAGGCACAAATTTTATAGGTGGGAAACGGGACTAATATCAGATCTGGCAGCTAAATTAAATAGCTTAAGTTCTAGGTTATCGGCTACAGTGCTTTTATAAAGATTGATAACATGGGAGCGCTTCACAATTCTTCAGTGGAGACTGGAAAAAGCCTAAAATCATTAGGGTTGCCATAAATAACAGAATAGGACTCTCTGTGGTCAATTGTTTGTATAGATAGCTTAAATAGCTCTTTGAATCTAGCATCAGGACTGCTGAAGTGACTGTTGGGTTCATTAGCAGCATGTGGCCATTTAGTACTACAGCAGGGACTTGGATGTGAGCAATAGTGAACACAGACCAATCTTTAATCCCAGGTCAGAGATCCTCCGGACAGTGTCTTTTCAGGGTTTCCAGCTCTTTTTAAAAACCGAAGAGATGGGCTGGTGGAGGCAGCTGCTCCTTCACGGAGTGGGAGGCAGCGCTGCTTCTCGCTCCTCTCGGAAGCAAGATGGTGTGACTGAGACCCTGGGGCGGGAGCAGACTGTGTTCCCCGCTTCTCTTTGGACGTATGTAGCAGCACCTTTTTCGCAGAGACGGAGCATCTAGTGGACCTTGAAGGTCTGTCAGCTTGGGAAGGATCCTGCCTAACTGCATTAACATGCTTTCAGCAGTAATAATGAAACTAAGGATTTCTGCAATGGGTACAGTTACTGTTACTTAGTAGCTTGGGTTGCAAAAGTCCTCTCTCTTCCAAATGAAATTTCTTTTTCATTTGAGGTGGCAAGGTTTGTTGTAGGTAGAGAAAATGATTAGAAAAATCCTGTTTTGATTGAACCAGAATTGATTTTTTTTTTTCTCGGTATTTTCCACTTTGGTTCTTTATCTAGCAAAACTTCTGTATAAAATGAAATGGGGCTTGACTACAGTCTCAGAATTTAATTCTAACATATACTAGCAAATTTGATAGATGTGACCAGATTCATGTGTTTATTGGGGCAAGCTTGACTGTAAATTCCTAGTGGCTAAAGAATAAAAGCATCTGACAGAGAAAACATCTGACATCTGGTACATTGTTGAAGCTATGAAATTGTTTCTCTGGATCCAGCTTAGTAATGAATATAGTTTAATGAGCCATAGAATACTGTATTGTATAATATTAAAATGCATCTGTTTACATTTTATTTTACTATGTTACATAATAATATTTCAATTTGTCCTGTTGAAGTACGTAACTATTTGCAGGTTTTCAGGAAAGTAAGCAAAGAGTTTCAGAAGAAAGGACGAGAAATTCCTTTACAAAATTGTAAAACCTGTATGCAGTGTAAACAATGGAAAATTGGCTTCAGCCAGAATTCTTCAACTTCTACCAAAACATTAACCATGCAAATTTTTTGTGTGTAAAATGTAACAGAATACAAATCACACGTTTTTATAAGAATACAAGGCTCAAGTTTTTCTAAGCCTTCTGTGTTATGTGGATGAAGGGATTCTAAACATACAGTATGGAAATCACTGCAGTCTTTATTTAAAAAAAATTGGGGTTTGACACACAATATTTAATTAATACAGTACAATTGCATCGCTTGCTCCTATGGAAGCAAGAAAATGCTAAATTTTTTGAAATGTGCTAGATACCCACCAGTGCCCCACTGACGCAATCACTGACAAGCATGTGATGAAAAACTCTAGAAATGTTCATTACAGTAGATGGTGTAAATTTACTTTTTTGACACATATATTTTGTTGTATTTGTTGATAAAATACCACCATCAGAGCACTGAGTTTTCATGTCTTAGTTGGATCTAGCTGAATAGCAAAACCCAAACAAGTAAATAAACCTGAAAGAAGTAATTTAAGTTAAATGCTGGTATGTGGAAATGTTCTTTCACTGTTGTGAATGTAAATATTTAACATAGTTATGTCCCCAGGTAATGCCTGCTAATCAGTCTCATATTTGGTAGTAACATTCAAACACTAGTCAACAGAATTTCACTATTTTTCAGTACGTTTGATTATTTCAAATTTCTGCTGGGTGATCAACAGATAATATAGTTACATTTTTCAGGACTACTATGACTCTACTGATCCCAAGCTGCTATGCAAATAATCTCTGAGGCTGCTTTTATTATTATTTCAATTTTTACATCTATTTTAGAGATTTTTTTTCTTCTGTTGTCACATGTCCCCTTGGAATACTTTTGCTTCTAGAAAATATTTTAAGTTAGAATTTACTGCTTGCTGACTGAAATTTTTCACCTATAAAATCTATAATATGATTGTATTATTTTTCATGAGAACATAAAATCTTTACAGGCTCAGATCAAAGTACTATGTGGCTTGAAGTGTATTCCTGGGGGAAGGTACAGGAACATGAATGTATCTGTAGTGATACTTTACTATAATAATCTTTCAGTAAACAATTTACTGCAGAGAGATTTCCCAAGCCAAAGGTGATCTCTTTACTTTTAGTAATGCTTTGAAATTTTTTTTTTTTACCCATGTCAGGCTCCTTTTTTACCATCTCTAGCACTCCAGAACAAGCAGTTCCACAGCTTATCCATGGGCTCTGTGAAGAGCTATTTTCTTCAGTTTATTCTGAAGTGTCACCTAGCAGGCGTACAGTGATGCTTCCAGTCCAGATCCCTGTGATATTTCAGGCACCCCATGAATTTTTTGCGTCAAAACACCCTTGACTGATTTCTTTAAGCGAATTTGCATAATGACTTTTCTTAATCAAAGTTTGGAAATTCCACTTTACTGCACTTTCAATTCAATATTTACAAGCAAGATTTGTGATCCTGAAATTAATAGTCTCATCTAAATCGTTTTGGTTTTTTACTGCCTTGCTGTTCAATTACACTGCGATCTGATCCATTTGCTCTGAAACTGCCAGCTGCTGGGGAACTCTGACGCTTCTGGGACTCCCTGCTGAGTGACAGTGAGGTCTTATTCTTATCCACTCGCAGCTGAAGCATCTGGAGTGTTAAGCAATAAGTACAGCATCCAATTCCTCCCATTCCTTGTTGTAAAACAAACAGCGAATACTCCCCATAGAACGGTTCTCTTTCGTTCTGCCAAATGGAAGCCAAACTGAGAACCACACTCACTGGTGGAAGTCACAAATAGAGTCAGTAAACATAAAATATTAACACAAGCAATAATGTGCCCCAGGCACCTACAGCCATTATGACCATGGGTTTTTTTAAGGCAATGGTGTCAACTTCATAGTGCAATTCTTGTGCTTTCATAAAGGTGGCCGTGAAAGGAAACCAGCCAAATCTGGCGATTTGTAATGGCGAGACTTGCGAAGTGTCTCCGAGCACCGTAAGAAGGCTTGCTTCCTGCACACGTTGGTAGCTCCGCTTTGAGAATTCCACTGTGTGAAATCATTGCATAAATTGTCTGATCTCAGGAGAGTTGAGACAGTATGGGTTTCTTTCAAGAGAAGCTGTGGCAAGGGGCGACTTGTGTGGGTGTATGCTTGTATTTATGCATATAAATTCTGAGTCATGTGGTTACAAAAGATTCATTTCTCTAGCAAGATCAGAAGTACATGAGGTCCCCCCAAATTAGGAAAGTCATTTCTCTCATCCTGTTGTCACTGTAGTATTTATAATCAAATTTCTGCTCTTATATCTTTGATAGCCCACACACTCTAGTTTATAACTTTAATTCATTTTTGCCATTTAGTACAGTAGTACAACTGCATCCTTGAATGTGGACTTCAGACAATGTGTAGTTTTATCAGCTTCTCGTACCTCCTTCTTCCCGATCATATGTGTCTATCTCTGAGGTCAGAATCTTGACAGTACGGCACAAAACTATGGAATCTGCGTTAGCTCTTGGTCATGTTACTGCATTCCATATAGGCTCAGTCATTCTGAAATTTTTTTGGTTCTTGCATGTGGGTTATGGCTCTCTGTATCTGCTCGGTTGTTTAGGGAGTGGGAATACCCGTACTGTGTAGAGCTGTATGATACAGAATTTTCAAACCTTGCCAGGACTCTGATCCATTGATGTTGCTTTTAAAGTAAAACAAAGTGTGAGGACTTAGTTTCTTCTCTCCTTTGCCTCCATTTCCTATATTATTTTGGTATGAACTTTGGTCCAGATATGTTCAGTCAAGCACTAAAGACAGCATCAGAATGAACTGAGTTTTTTGGAGGAGGCTGGGTGCCAACTTCCATTCATAACTTGCTTCCATCCCAAACAACTGTAGCTATGGCAGGAAGGGGATAAAGTTGAGTTGTTCTTTTCTTCAATAAGTACTGACTAAAAGAAAAAGAAAAACCTTTGGATTTATGCCAGTGGTGAAGAAGTGGCCAGATTTGTAAGAACTAGCGCACAAAATCCTACTTGTTGCTACCCCAGGATGGGTTACACAAAAGCAGATGTTAAAACTGCAATAACATTGCTATGAAAAGTAAAGCTACATTAGCCAACTTTTAAAAGCTTCTAAAGTTTTATTATCTATAAATTTTTTCTTTTTTTTTCCCCTGCAAAATGTATACCGCAAGAATCATAGTGCTGCAGGAACATACTTTGCAGGCAAAGGTATATGAAAAATAGGACCAATAAAATTAAAAACTCCATCGTAAAAAATAAACTTCTGAAAGATATTTTTTTTTAATAAATTATGTAGTATGTTTAGAAGTCTTGGTGCTGTGGTTCTATAAATATTATACAGGCACTCAGGAATAATGTTGTCATTCTAACCCATACCTATAAGATCTTTATGTCGTGTCACAACATCATGTATATTACACGTGCTCCGTGCACATATATTTTTATTAATAGTTCTGATCATGTTATAGGTTACGTGTAGCTCTCTTCTACATCATGTGGCAAAATCACTGTTTCTCAAGAAGAGGCATATATTCTCTTCTTACCTAGTTCATAGGCGATCCTTTGCAAGCAACTCTTTTGGCCAGGTTAGATGTAAAGAAACAAGGCAAGGATTTTGGTTTACAAATGTAAAAATGTGACTGGAAGATGCTCCAACCTCTCTGGACTGATAGGTATGTGCTTTGCTGTAGTTTAGTTTTTCTCTGAAACACTATTGCATTTCAAGGGATTATTGGGGGTATGAATTTGTTAATTTGTTCAGGAATTCTGTGCTCTAAACAGTAAAGAAGAAAAGCAAAGTTTGGTCAAGATATTAGGATGGTGATAAGTACCTTATATACCAAAATTATAAACAAAATCATTTCTGTAATTAAATAGCTGAGAGCATTTGTTTAAATCGTGTTACACATTTAGGGCAGCAGCAACGTACACTGGCTTTCCAATATGCGCCATGTGCTGTGAAAGAGTCTAAAGTTTAGAACAGGAGTATTCCCTGTTGATCTCAGTAAATGATGCTTGGAAACACAGACAGTGAGAGAAGAAAAAGATGTCAAGAGAGATGGGGAAAAAAGAACAACAACAAAACCAGTTTCTGTTTGGACTATCTCCATTTACTAAGTCTTCTCCCACAGGTCTTCCTTCTGTAAAAATTCAGAACTGTGTTCAGAGCAATCCATGCTGAGACACCCTCAATGTGTATCTGCAGTATTCCATTGTATCAGAGGGAAGGTAGGGTGATATTTTCTATATCACAAGATATAAATATATTATAATATAAAAATGATCATATTTTTATAATTCCTCTATAATATTGTGCCTAATCTTCCCTGCTGGGAATCCTCCTGATACACATGAAATCATACCAGGGTAAAGACTATTAGAAAACCATGTGCATTTACCACCTTCACAAGGTGATCATATCATGTGAAGGGGAAAAAAAAAAACAACAAAACTATGTCAGTGCAGTTCTGACTCGTTTGCTGGCATATGTTTGGGAATTACTGCAATGGGAATAATTGCAAACCACCTCATGTCTTAAACCTCAGTAACTGGGTTTTTTTGTTTTTATTTTTTTTCCCCCCAACTTGCCTGCTGATGAAAGAGAGCAAAGAAATACAAGGGCTGAAAAATGGTCATTGACAAACAGTGATACAGCAAGAGAAAGGGGGGGGAGTAATTTAATGTATAAACTCCAAATGCCTAGCAGAACCCAGAAAAGTCAATGGTAACAAGTTTCAAATGCATACAAAGGTGAAGGAAAATGCAGTAGATTGCCCTTCAGAAAGTGTGTGAAGGAAGAATAATATAATTTCAACCACTTTGCAACAAATTTCAAATCCTAGCCATATTGAAAATGGCCAGTCACCTGTCCTAGCTCGGTCTTTACCCTTTGGTACTTCATGTATGGTTTTAATTGACTCTTCTCTCTCTATTAGTCACCATGTCACTGAAGAGAGAACACATCCCCGCTGGCCCTGCTGGAACTGAGCTGTGTAAATCAAAACTACCATGCCATTTCATAACCTTCATGGTGCTTTTGAGAAGTTATACTGTGCGCATTCTCAGATTTCAATTTCTGATTCATATTAAAGCCACCGGGCTAATTAGAGCAATGCATATGCAAATGTAATTAGAAATGACATGCATGCAAATAATTTAAAATTCATCTTGATAAATATTTCACTAATTCCATAACAAGGATGACATTTGATCAGGAAGCAATTGCTTAAAGCTGCTTTTAATTGAAATGCCACAAACATTTGAAGAGGAATGTCTTGGTTGCATCCAAGTTCTGCTCTCAAGGAAAAGAGGCTGACTGCTAAGTTTAATCCCTCTTTAAAAATAAGACTGATGAGAAATTAGTTTTAAAAGTGCACAGTCTGACACAGGTTTTGAAGACTTCCACTGCTACCCAGTTGCCAGGAGTTTTAAAAGACAGACACTGTGCAACCTCTGCGTGACCGGACAGTGAGCAGAGCGCTGTGTGTGATACAACAACAGTAAAATCAACAGGAGTCTAATTATGACAGCCTGAAGCTGTTCATAATTATAATGCTTAATTAGGTGAGACACAAACAAGGAGAGAGTTTATTTGGTCAACATTCTCTACAGTACTTTGTTCTGATGGGAAATAAAACCTCTATACCAACCAAGTAACAAAAACAAAGTTTTAAACTGTTCATAGTCTTTGGCGAAATTAAACTTTGACAATTTACAAAAAGTTTTGATGAAATTTTACCCCTTTTCAAATGAAAATCTACCTATAAAAAGCAACTCTTCCTGAGAATAGTCAGATGCACTCCTTTCAAAGCCACGCTTTCTCTTTTTGAAAACTGAAATACGTTGCTATAGAAAAGCTACCTGGTTATCTACTTAGTTGGATATGCTGTACTGTAGTTGTGATCTCTGGGTTAGGCGAGGTATTTCATAGCACTGAGGTCTTCCCTACTGGTGAACGCGGGCAGCTGCAGTGCAGGCAGCCCAGCCCAAACCACCCGGGGACATGCTGGGTGGGCCTTAACCTGGGGGTATCCACTGAGCTGGGAGCTCCTTGCGGAGAGCTGTGCCATTGCTTTAGAGTAGAACGGCAGAGAACTCGGTGATGAGAAGCCACAAGATGATGATACATATCCCCAAAGCTTTGTTCTCCAAACCTTTTTTTGCTGAGCTGTTGCTTGGAACCTTCTTACCATAAAAATGTACGTTCCAGTTCAGACCGGTGTCCTTTCTTGGCATCTCATCCCCCACAGCAGCAAATATGTAGGAAGGAGAATAAAAAAGGAAAAAACTTTAGTAATATTTTTCCCAGAAGATACCTGCAGCCTACAGCAATTCTGTTCCTTCAGGGGCATTTTGAGCCAGTTGTATCTTATGTGTAATTGCTCTGAGGTATTTTCCCATCTTTTACCTGTTTTCCTCTCTCAACTGCATCCTTTGTCCTGTCTCAGTGGCACCCCATCAACATGATTCTCTCTTTTTGTAGCGGAAGCCACTCTTACCTTGACATGCTCTCAGTAAAGTGCAATTTTGATAGGTGACTTTCACATAGTCCTGCCAAAGGATCAGGCTCCCAAACATAATGCAATACCATTGACACAACGTGGGCTCCATACCCTTACTTTAAGCACTCTGCATGCTGCATACACACTACGTTTTCCACCATGGTGAGAAAAATTATGAGTTAAAATGAGACATTTATGTGTATGTTTTGAGTGTGGAGGAAGATAAGACTCTTCTACTGCAAGATGGCAGTTGCTGTTTATTTATTTATTAACGTGGGATATCACTCAATTTTACTGAGAGACAAAGGTGACATTTTTTTGATTGAAATGTTTTTTGCCAGAAATGCAGGGTGACTTATATAATTTTTTCTACAAAGTTTTGTCAAGTTTCTTTATTTAAAAAAGGGGAACACATGAAAATTCTGCAAAACTTCTAAAGGAAATTGTAACTTAAAAGTACCTGAGTTTAAAAAATTAATGCCAGTGCACTAAAAACCAAGGAAATGTTTTGCTGGAGCTGACATTTCTTCTTCTTCATCTTCTTCATGCATGGGGGGAAAGTTTCATTGGTTTTGTGCTGTAATGGTCACTGCTTGCTGATATCTGTACTGAAGGCACAACAGCGGGTGGTATGTAAAGCAGGAGTTGTAAAAGTACTGCAAAAATAAACCCTAGAAAATTGTGGTATTTCCTCATTCTGGGCTTCAGTCTATCAGTCAGACTGAAGTAACAAAATATTTTACTAAACTAAGAATTAATTTTATCATTTATCCTAAGTCACAGAGAATGGTTCATTATTATTTATAATTGTGCGGCCATTACAACTGTAGAGTAAGTTAATAAAAATGACTTACAGTGCTGAGTATTAATTTTTGACTAACAAGTTGTAATGCTCGCTTCTGTGCTTTAGGGATTGTTTCTTCTTTAATGCAATTAGCATTTTTATGCTGAAAGAGGCATGTTCTTACTCAAGCCATAAATTATTAAGCAACACTAAATAAAAAATCTGAAATACGCATGTATGCGTTTCTGTATGTTTCTTCAGGCAATTAATTTTTAATTTAACAATGTCATATATTGGCAGTAACTTTTAGCATAGTAGGGTTGTTTTATCCATTTTATTGTCATTTAGTAAATCAACTGTAGGCTGCATACACAAGCAAGCGCTTTTCGAGCCAGGGTGTTGAATTGAATTATTTTATATTTCTGTATGCTTTCCAGAAAATAAGCCTAAAATGGAGTGATAAACCTGAGTTGGAATAAATCATGTTAAAATGAGGAAGCAGAATGTATTGAAAGATTATTTAATAGAGTTCCTGAGCATCACTCTTGGAACCAATATTGTTTAATATTTTCAGTAATAGCTTTGGCAGAAAACGTGGAGTATTCTGTCGAAATTTACTAAAGATTCAGTTAGGTGGCATTGTCAACAGAGGAGACGGGTTGAATTGCTGGGCAGAAAGTGTGGAATGATACAGAGGGTGGAATTTTATCTTTTTTTTTTTTAACATCTCTCCCAACCCACAAAAAAACCCCAAAACCCCCCCAACAACAACAACAGAAATATTACATTTCATAGTACTAAACATAAAATAATACCTTTGGTTTGTTCCCCAAATGCATTCTCAACTGCCCATCCCTTTGGGGAAAGAAATAGTTTGAAGTATAAATTGATCTAGAACAAAAAGTACACATTGTCAATGCAAATGCACATCTTAATATTTTGGTTATCTGAGAAAGGAATAAATATAAACATAATTTTCAATATACAGTATTTTTAGAGAAAACTGAAGCATTAAGCAGTGGAGTAGTCACAAGTGGGGATTTAGAGAGATTAACATCTGTTGTGTTATTTTAATGCTACGGAAATAAACTGCAGAGTGCAAATAGAAAAAATTGCACACTAACGGAAGAGATCCAGATTGAGTCCGTTTATTAATATATATCAACGCTATGCTTTGTACAAAAATTGTGTGCTGAAAAGTCCTTATACATCGTCATTTCCATGTCACTGACAGTAGCTACAGCCTATGTTAACCTTATTCACTGTTCCTCAAGCCCTGCCATAGACAGCTTTCGGGAATGATTGAATTTTTGTAGCTTGACTTGGCAGTCATGAAATGCAGGAGTTAGTGGATATGATGCATGTTCAGAGGAAGGGCAGCGTCAAGGGGAAAGGTGAAGGTCGTCTAGAGACCAGGCACATGTCCAACCATATTCTACTTCAGAAATGGAAAAGGAGACTTGCTTAGGGTCTGCCCTGCACCGGGGCCCCTTTCACGTCATGTAAGGCAGAAGCTGCACCGTCCAAGTCTTTCCTGAGCTTCTTTCTCGTTCAGTGCCACAATATTTCCCTCTCTGTATAAGGTTTAGAGATTTTTTTTTCCTTTTAATGCTCTTTTATTCATTATAGGCCCATCATGGGTAGACAGGTGACTTAGTTTCGTAAGTAGCAAACTGTCATCCTGTCTTTTTTATTTCGAACTGTTGACCTGTCTTACAAATATTTACATATTTATAGACATACTGCTTTAATATATAGGTTTCAAAGATTTTTATTCTCCAGGACCCTTGGGCACGTGTTTCTACTTTTGCATTTCCAGCTTGCTAAAATGGAAATGTTTTAGTTTAAATCATATGATTTTGTAAATAGGATGTGATCAAGTGGATGAGTTGATGAGTTAGTCATGTTATGGTCCTTTTGGACTTGCTGGAGATCTAGTCTATAGACACCCTAAAGGACGTGCTTTCATGTGATCAGCTACGTAATGTTCTAAAAATACTTGTTTTCCTTCAGTGATTACAAACAGAGCTAGGGGCCCCCATATTGGTTCAGTGAACTAATTCATTCATTTTCCCAGTTTACCACAAAATGGGTAAAATTGTAGGTGAATGGTTCAATGTATCTTGCCGTGTTGTACTTGCAGATTTCATAACAAAAATTTCTCTAGGTAGGAATGGGCTCAGGAATTCACTCCAAATGTGTTCTAGTGTTTTGTTAAAGGCACCCTGGGTAAGATATTATGCAAGAAATGGTAAATGTTTGTCACTGTTTATGAGAGATTTTTTTTAATGGGACCATAGGGAATAAATATTGCCAGTCCAAAGAACATGGATTTATCATTCATAATACAGGAAAAGTTAAAGGAAGGTAATTTTTTCCCAACTACCTTAGTTAGCCTTAGAGTCTACTTTCTTTGTAAACCTTGGCATTCTGAATACCAGTATCTCGGGCTTCGTCTATTACCAGTCTTGTGATCTGTGAGTTGAAGAAAGCTTATCTGAAATGAATATATAAACTGTTTTTAAACTTTTGTTATGATGAAGTTTTGATTCTATAAAATATATGAAATCTTTTTAATTACTCTTACTGCAGTTATTACATTCTTGACAGCCCTGTATAATATTCAGTACTCAGTAAAATATGCTATTTCTCTAGTGCTCAAAAGTTTTTACTGATCTGTAGAAAATTCAAAGCTTCAATTAGAGTTTGAAGTCTTTTTCTTCAATACAGTTTACTTTTAAATGGGTAAATGGACCAGCAAAACTGATAGGCATTTATTTTATTAGTATTTTTCAATATTTTCAATTCTGTGTCTGGTATCGTCAACCAGAAGATTCCAATCATAAGCATACTGTTCTAATTCAGTCTTGTTCCCCCAATAACAGGTTAAAAAAAAAAAATAGTATTATCAGTAGGACATCAGAAAGAACTGAATTTTTTTGCTACCTCGGAGATACGCAGCAAATCAGCTTAATTCCTAATACAACGTGTGCTTATTGAGACGCTTCTGTACTGAAAGGGGTTTTTCCGACATCTGTAAAGCTCCTTCCTGCCAACTAAGATCTTTGCAACTCTAAACCACAGCTCTTTAGCAGCAATCTGAAAACACGCATGAAGCATATGGAAGTTGAAGTACGAGAGTATGGGCCATCTGGTCATCATATGTCTGCTTTGCATGCTTGGATTGGTTTGTCAAGGGCCTCAGAACTGTCTCCCAATTGTTACTAAGCAAGATAAGACCAGAAGATTGCTGCAGAGCGCTAAGAGGTCTCGGGCCCCTTTCGGCCTGTCTCGAGTCGCAATGTAAAGTGAATACGCTTACCAAATAGGTTTACTGTCTCTTGCTGGATGCGTTCAGAACGATGTCCGCCTGTGGCTTTGGCTCTGATGTTCCTCAAATGGGCCTAACGTGCAGGACATACCCGCGGGCACGCGTTGGCGCTCCTGGTGGGTGTTCGTGCTTGGCGGCCGCGGCCCTGCCAGCACGGACACGGACACGGAGAGGGGGCTGCAGCCGGTGTTCCGAGCGAGAGAGCGAGCGGTGCCCGCCGCGCCTCCTCCGGCCCTTCCTCCCCAGCCTGTGGCCTGCGTATCTGCTGCGCTCGGACATTTTGTGTGGCTGTCCATCAGGTTCTGCCTTGCTCTGTGCACCCAGTGACAGTTCAATTTCTGCAGCAGCGGCATGCAATTTACCACAGCTTTTTCAGGGTCAAAGTATTTAAAATAAGAAGAAAAAAATACGCCTTTTTTATCTCAGGTAGGCAAAATTCTGTCCTTTGGCACCTGACCTGAGAGTTAAAACCTCCAACAACTACTTCTAACTGTGATGAGAGGAAGCTTGGGCCCACAGGTGTCTATTCTTTCTCCCTTTTAATTCCTTATTTTCTCTTGTACGGAAGGGAGGAAGTTTGATGTTTTAGATACTGTACAATAGATTTCTTCCAGAATAATGTTTTTCTTCTTATGCTTTGCTGAAATTTTCAGTGCTGTTACCCGATTGCACACAGCATTATAGATCATTGGCGTCTTTGTGAAGAATGCTGCCTTAACAGGAGAGGTGTATGTGTCAAGATCCATGTAATCATCCATGTTTTTTGATCTTTATTAAGCTGTGAAGTTGATGAACAAGCAGAAGATTGCTTGGAACATTAACGAGAACAGTAGGAATATGCTGCATTCAGACAGAAAGGTTTCAAATATTTTCCAGTGAAAGCTCCATGACCAGTACACAGGCAGTGACATATAATCAGGAAAACGCTTTATCTGCCCATATTGATGTGTGTCAGTAATAAATTATTATTTTATTAATAACTAATTAATTATTATTAAATTATTTTTTTTAAGCTGACTAACAGAAAATATGGTGCTGAAAAATTGTGTAAATTATCATTGAGTACTATTATTGAGAATTTTATTTAACTTGGGGTTTTGGTATGCCTTTTTCTTGCATGAGTGATTCCCTTTTTACCAAGAACATGTTCTACCAAATTTTGCTTTTAAAAAAAATTGCAAAGTTAAACTCTCATAGTTTTCTTGTTTGGTATAATTTTGCACATATATAGATATGCATATGTTTCTGTTTATGCTTCTGAACAACATAGATATTTGAAGAAAAAAAAAATCTCTAGCTGCAGGATGAATTCTGTTTCATCTCAAGCTGATTTTAATCACCTAGATGTATATACACTTCTTAAAGCAAAGTTCCTATAACTAAAGGGATCAGAGAGATTTTCAGTCCCTTCCTTCTCTGACCCATGTTTGAGAACCAGGTTGGTGCTGTGGCGGCGAGTCCCAGTCCCATTGTAGGCAGCGTGTGTGGGGCTGTGCTCCGTCCTCTCCTTGCCCTACGGTCACATGCAGAATACTGCGATGACCGGAGTCGAGATGCGTACTCTTGGTGTTGGGGCAAAAGCAGGGGGTTTGCTGCAGGTGTTTTGAGGTTCAAATCCAGGCCGGCATGCTATCACAGAATAGCATGTATTCCATGCAGTAACGGAGACACCGAGTACCAAGCCCCAAACTTTACATTAAAAACTACAGTGATGGGCCCTTGAAAATGTATAGATTTTGTGGAGAGGAAAGACTTATGAAATTATTAGTTTTGTCTGTGGATCCAAACGGTTTTTAAGTCATCCTGTACATTGATCTGCTAAGATTTCAGAGAGGACTGTGTTAAGAGAAATCCTCTGCCATAGACGAAGTTGTGTGAGGTCTTGAATTTTGTGCAACTTCCCAGAGATTCAGCACCACTTTTTTGTCTTGTATCTGTATCTTTGCTAAACCATCCCTTGCCTTTTCACCATGTGGCTGTGTTCTGATCAAATACAGCACCAGTCTCAAAGCCAGCAGACTTTCTCCTCCCTATTTCCTCTTTGCACTTGACTTTAGCTACAACATAACTGGCAAAAGGCATGCTGCTGCATCCTGCTCTAGGTGTCTACCTTTGTGGCTTTTGGTTCCTGCACCCTGCCTGTGTGTTGCTCTTGGTGTTTGCACAGATACCGCTCTGCTATCTGCATTGGTGGAGATATCACTATTTACAGGAAGGGACATGGGTGTTGGACATCCATGTGACCTAGTCTCCTGTGCCACCACACCGGTACCAAGGCAGCTGCTGCCAGGCTCTTACCGAAAAATGTTCCTTGCTGTTCTCTTCAGGTTCCTGTGTTTGCTTCATTTTATTTAGAAGAAAGTATTTATGTTGCTGAAAGAACATTAAAATCATGAATGATATTTGTGCCTGAAAAGATGACGTTGTCACTGAGGTAAAGCCATCATGTGCTGATTATATGGTAACCAAAGCAAAAAGAAACCAGCTTGCATTTCTGAAGTGAGGGCAAACTTTCTCTATGAAAATATTAATATGCATTCATGTAAAATAGACTACTTAATTAAGTTTTTGCTCACATTCAGATTAGGTTTTTTCAAATATTCGCTATTTTCCTCTGAAATCTAAGATGACCGCTGATTTAGATGAAGAATGATGTTCTCTATTGTAAGAGCCAATATAAAATATATGGATGGCTTCACATAAATACTTATCTGTTGCTCTTTTAGCTGAACATAATTGCTTCACGTATGTATCTGAAAACTAATAGACATAGCTCTATGCACATTTGAAGATTTCTTGAAAACAGAGACTAGAGAACTTTTTTAACTGAATTCTTTTAATATCAGTGTGATCTGAAGGAACAAGGGAAGACCAAGACATTTAGGAATCTGTTAGGTTATTTTTAATATTCTAGGAAATCCTCATTATTCTAGTGCATTCTCAACAAAAAAGCTGTTCACTGATGTTTCCCATGAAAAAGCACAAGATTTTTATTCCTTTCTAGTCTTTTTCAAATCACATTACCCATAGAGTAATGAGTGGTGGTGGCGAAGTCAACGGCTGTTTCCTTGTTGACTTGTTTGGAAAGAACATGAGTTCTTACGAGAGTCTCTAGGGAAAGGTTTGCTACATTCAAATGTTAAATAGAATCACTTCAGAAGTGCTGAGGTTTGTTTTGTTTTTTTTTAATCTCACAAATTCAAGTTGTATTTCATGTAGTTTCATACTATATGCTTTTTTTTTCTTATTAACCAAACCAGAGGAATATGGCATATTGCAGTGGAATTAATAATTGATTTTTACTTCTGTTTCTATTACTGATGTAAATAGTACAGGTTTTGATAAGCTACTGTTCCTAAGTTCTACTTGCATTACATTATAGTTGGTTACAGTTAGGAACTGGTGAGTTTTTGGTTCAGTTGATGTTACAACAAAACCCTGCATTTTGTGGGGAAATGATTTTTTTTTCAGAAAATTCAACTGAACAATGGGTTTGAGAACATATTTCTAATTCCTGAAAATACCTATTTAATAGAATTCTGAATTTAACATTTTCTGTAGTATTTAAAATACTTATTTTAAATCTCATTGATTTGAAATTAAAAATGCAGTACTACAATTTCTTTATGATATTATAGTTTAGCATAGTAAGCCTGGGATTCCTAGGTACTGGTATATTTTTATTTATTTTATTTGTCAAGTTAATAAAAACAAACACAAGGTAAGATTTTTTTGTTGTTGTTGTATTAAACTAATGTTTCGTAGTACCTAGCTATTATAGTGTGGGAACATCTTGAATTCATAGTTTAACAGCTAGTATACAAAAAGTAATTTATAATCTGACCAAAGAAAAAGGTTTTGATTGTGCAGAGAAGTTTCAGATGTGTTAGTCTTTCCTGTGATTACAACCAGTCCTTGAAAATGTCCTGGCAAACTCTGAAGACCTTTTTAATCATGTTGGAAGTGAACACAATAGTTTGTTAGGCATGAAGTCCTAATTGTTCTGTTGAAGTTCAGTTCTGCAGCTTTTCGTCTCTTCAGTCCTGCTAAGGGCCATACTTTTTAATATGTGGCTAAAGCAAAAAGAGATAGAATTGCCTGTGAATTATTTTCTTTCCTTTTTCATAAGTGAACACTAGCCACCAACATCAAACACTTCGAGGAACGCAAATTACAATTGTGCTTTATGTAAAGGCTTGTCCCCATTCCCTGTGTTCAGACCTAAATTGCTGAAACTTTAGAGGTTTATAGTTAGATCATTTCCACAAACATTGTAGTATTTTTCTTGTGTATTTAACTGGTTTTTAAAGGGATACATAAGCATGAATGAAATGAGATGATAATAGCAAATACTGCTTTCTTGACTCCTTTCAGGTTTTCACTAAAAGATATTTTTTTTCCTTTGCTATAATTTCAGTTTATAACTACAGTCTATCCACTGGAATTAAACGTGGTGCTGATTGCTAAAGTGTCTTAGCCCCCAAGGATATTGTTAGTATTAACCTTGCACCTCTAATAACTCAAGATAGTCTTGCTTGTAAGTCTGCTTTCTCTCATGATGCTGTGCTGCCCTAGGCTAACAGCTGCATTTAGCTAAGGCATGAGTCTGAAATCCTCTTCACTGAGTCCAGAGAGGCAAGAGAAACAAGATTTAATTTGCCCATCTATTGCTCCCTGAATATTCCCCCTAGCTTCTATTTCTTTCCTTGCTTCAAGGAAGAGAATCCCCATTTGTTCATGCAGAAAAATCAGTTCTCTGCTTCCCCTCTGGTTTGACCATTTCTCAAGGCTGTGGCTCCTCTTTTCTCCTGGGCTGCCTTAGCCATGGACGAGCAATCTCCTAACCTTTTGCTGGGCTGATGTCCTTACGGGGTAGCCAACTGCCTGTTCCCCACCCTGTTACTTGTGCTCTCTTCTGTATACTTTCACTTCAGAAATACATGAAAGGTTGCTTCTAGAAGCAGTAGAAAAGTAACTGCTTTTAGAAGACAACTTGCTTCCTTTGATAATATTTCTCCCATTCTTGGCAGTTAGCTTTAATATTGACTGCACTAGCCTACTTATGGCTCATGCTTCCGGCTGAAAATAGTTTAAGTTCAAGGCTAATGGGTAGTGATAATGCAATGGGTTTCCAAGTTCTGCTGCAATATGAAACTTCTCCTTATGTACCTTGAGGTGTAACGCCATGACCTAATGATACCGGAGCGAGAAGCCAACCAGTTTCCTTGAAAACGTTGGAAGCATCCTAGAAATTGGAAAAGTTGTGTAGAGACAAGAATATTTGATTTCTTGTATTTTTTTCTATGTACTCTTTTCTATGTATTAATGAAAAGTCTGAGGGAGCTGGGAGCTGCTGGAGTAATGTGTAGGCAAAGATTATTTGATACTTGTTCACACCCAAGGTTAGCTCTTTTATTGCAGTTTCTTGTTTACAGTTATCAGCCCCACAAAGTATTATATTTGAAAGAAAAAAAGGAACTAACTCTAAATTGCAAAAAAACCCAACCCCATTTAACATCCATTAGTGACATTAGATCAGGCGCACAATGCTGCCTATGATTACTTTTTAAAATATAAGTGTCTTAAAAGCAGGAACATAAAGAGATACTAAACCACATCTATAACCAGGAAATTAAGACTGAAGATGGGTATTATTTCAAGTGTTTTATGTGTTTTTAAATAAAATAATAAAAAAAAATCCAAACCATGGAGTAAATAGTTATATTGTTACTACACGGCCACCTACCCCTCTTGGCCAAATCTTCCCTACTTTAAACGTTGGGCAACACGAATGACTTAAAATATATGGGAGAAGAAAAACAAAGGCCATGTAATATGTACTTTTCTCCTATATTTTATAATGTAATTGTGTCTTGAAGGGAAAAATAATCTTTCCTATGATACTAGAACCCATCTGTATTACAGTGCAGCAGTTAAAACATATTCATTGATAGCCTGTGGTACAATCTTTTTAAAGAAAAAAAAGCTTCATGTGCTTGCAAATCAATA
Organism: Phaethon lepturus; assembly: GCF_000687285.1. Taxonomy (NCBI): domain Eukaryota; kingdom Metazoa; phylum Chordata; class Aves; order Phaethontiformes; family Phaethontidae; genus Phaethon; species Phaethon lepturus. The sequence goes on along the minus strand of NW_010532532.1, from coordinate 3,213 downwards.
GGTGGTTTGGAAAGATACTATTGCTAAGAAATAGAAAATAATTTAATTCACTTTACAGTAACTTTTACCTGTATATGACTGATTGAAGGACACTTTTTTTTCTAAGACCTGTAAGTTGTATATAGCAATAAGAAACTAAATGCAAATGTAATGCAGATTTTAATTTTTTTTTTTACATTTTATCTTTCCAGATGTAAGATAATAGCAGTAAATTATTTGAATAGCAAGAGGTCTGTTACTTTATTTCTGACATAATCAGAAAGTACATTTATACAGCTGTATACAAGAAAGTAAAAATTTACGGTAATCATAACTGTTTATGTAATTTTGTTTCCACTGGGCCATAAAAGTGCTGTTTTGAGTATTGGAGTTTCATTTAACTTGGATTTGAAATTTTTCCAATTCATCAGTATAATAGCATAAGTTTCATCCAGTAATATTTGGAATGATGCTTAGTGCTTGTTCCCAACAACATGACTTGAGTCACCTTGTTTGAAATGCCTTATTATTTGAAAAACATTAGTATCCACCGGTTTGGTCAGTTACATTTTTAAATGTGAAGCTTAAAAATCATTGTTCAGAGAACAACTTTTTTCCCAAACTCATTTAATCCATCAATTGCAGAAGTTTAGTGCTGATATTGAGCTCTATAAAACGGACATAATTTCTGGTTTCCTGACTAACATCTGCAACAGGTTTGATGAGGTCTTTACTTGGGAGTGTGGGGGTTTTTGTTTGTTTTGTGGTTGTGGGGTTTTTTTCTTTCTTTTTCTCTTATATAGTTCTGTTTTGAGTAGGTTTTGTAAAGTTTTGAGTGACAGGGAAAAGGGGGAATGGAGTAAAGGAAAGAGAGGGGAAATACTTAGAGAGACACTGTGCTAGATTCTTTAGGCTGGTTTCTGTAGAAAAAAAACTTTTCCTGGTAAATCAGGTTCCTGAATTCAAGCTTGTAGTCTGGCATCCAAGCATGAACTATCCAAGGGCGTGGGGGAGAGAAGGAGAAAGTATGGCGTGGATATTACCTGGGTAATAGGTTGTAGGTTACCACATGTTCAGTGACAAAAGAAACGTTGTACCTGTCTGGGTGGATCTGAATCGATCTATAAGGAATATAAGTGGGTGGTAGTATGTAATTAAATGTCCAGGTACCTTTGAAATCCCTGATGTGTCCTGAAACCTCAATTTGATTTGTTGTTGCTGCTTCTTGCTTGTCAAGCTTATGAACTGAGAGCCAGGAAACCAATACGTGTGTCAATTGTTCCGTCCAGTGTGATGCTGTAAACACTCTTTTATCTCTGCGGAGATCTAATAATATTAAAAGGATGATTGATGCTTCTGGCATACAAGTATAGAAATTAGAGATGAGAAGAGTTGTCTTTAGAAAGATTTCATCTGTTGTTGGAAGGTTTTTTGTTTCAATGTGGGGTGTGGGGTTTTTTTTTTATTCTAAATGAGCACTTCTCTGGGGAACTTAAAAAGATTATTAAAGTTCCTCGAGAGAGAGGTACTTCTGCATAGCAAGCAGTTTAATCATTACCGTGACCCCCTTCTATTGCAGGAGACCAAAGTTCAAGTCCTTTCTCACATAACTTAGACTTGGGACTTAGAAAATTATTTGGAACAGGAAGTTATTAAAGCTTCACAGAAGACTCCTCTTCATCATCGAACAGAAATGACTTTTCTAGTTGTAATGATCTAAACTACTACGGTTTGCAACTTTAAATATTGTTTCCTTTATGTGCAAAATTCCCTGTGCACTCTTAAGAAAGGGAAATTGTTGCTCTGACAAGAGGATTCAGCACTACAGTTCCTCACTCAGGTGCATGCTGAACCTACAGCAGAATTTCCAAACTGAAGTAGGAAGGAGCCCTTTCTATGATCAGCCCCTTGGATCCTCATGGAATGGTGAGTTAAACTTGCTAAGTGATTACAAGATGGAGTATGTTGTGTACTGCTGCATCTTGTGGGAGAATAAAATTTGGTTATCTGAACTCCACAAGGCTTTGGGGGTTTGTGTTTTGTTTTTTAAATTTTATTTTAGTTTAGTTTTATTGTCAGTTGTTCATGTAATTTTAGTTGTGACATTGTGACAAACTTATGACAAACTTATGACAAAGGGATTTGGTGCATAGTAAGACGTTCCCTCAGGACCCTTTGTGGATCAGAGGTAACATAGCTGTGCAAATAAAAGCAAGTTTCCGACAAACAAGATAAGTAGAAAAAATTGTCTATGGTTGTTGGATTAATTATACACTGTGCATTCAAGGTGATAGAGTTTACACAGTTGTGAAAGAAGATAGATGTTGGGTTGGAATTATAATAGAACGATTGAAAAAATTGGGCAGCTACTCTCTGTTTGGTAAGGCAGCATGTATGTGTTTATAATCATTTGGTCTGCAAAAAGTTTCCTGAGTTTTGGGTTAATAGACCTCTGTTTCTATTCTGGTTTGTTTTATTCTTGCTGATGGCTCTCCTTTTCAGGGCTGCAGCAGTTCCCATACTGTGGTTTTATCATTTGTGTTTGGAAGGTGAATCAGACCCTGGATGGCTCCTTCAAGTGGGCAAGTTGTGACTCAGAATTCAAAGCAAGACTGGTCTGTCTGTCTTGGAGTTTCAACATTCAGCTATTGTTAGATTTGTGTGAGGTTTCTGACTTCTAGAGAGAACCTGGAAAAGGATATGCCTAACTTTCGGGAAGGGAACCAAACACATGAAGTGTGAGTGTGTATAAAGCCTATTCAGTTGTTAGCATGTGCCTCATCTTGGAGAATGAGGTACAAAACTCTTGATAATATTATCCTGCTGCTTATGTGAGTTTGTGCATTAATTAATGCCCTATTCATACCTCATTTGAGTGTGCACAGTCACAGCCCGTCCGCCCAGGCCACTACCTACTACTGCGTTATTGCTAGAGCTCGGGAAGGAAAGGAAGAAAGATGATGGCCCTAACTAGGCTGTCATCACCTGTGTGTATTTTGAGGCACCAAATACTGGTGTGGGAAATGTTTATTTGCTTCCCTGAATTCAGCAGTAGCACTGAATTTGCTGCATGTATCTACGTGCGCTGCATGAAACCAGAATCTGACCCTGAGAAATCATTTGGGAGACCTGCAGAATAAAGGTTGTTTTCAACTTCCTTGCCTTCTTTATTTCAAAGAACTATGCATCAACTAACAGGTTAATGATTCAGAGAAATCCAAACTTAAGAAATTT
>NW_010532531.1:110256-127215 GCF_000687285.1 Phaethon lepturus | reverse complement strand
GATCTGCTCCATGATCTTCCCAGGCACAGGGTGATGGGTCAATACTTCCCAGAGTCCTCCTTGCTACCTGTTTTAAAGGTGGGTGCAATGTTTCCCTTTTTCCCGTCTCCAGGGAGTTCACCTGATTGCCATGACTTTTCCAATATCACGAAGAGTGGCTTCCTACACCAGCCAATTCCCTCAGGACTCTGAGATGCATCTTATCAGGTCTCATAGACTTGTGCATGTTCAGGTTCCTCGGGTGATCTCGAGCCTGATCTTCTCTTACAGTGGGAGGGACTTTGCTCCTCCGGTCCCCGTCTTGCAGTCCCTCCACTCGAGAGATGTGGGAGGAGAGATTGCCAGCACAGACTGAGGTAAAGTCGTTGAGTACCTCAGCCTTTTCCTCATCCATTGTTACCAGTCTGTCAGTCTTGCTCATTATGGGGGGTACGTTTTCTTTGAGCTTTTTCTGGCTGACATACTTGTAGAAGTCCTTCTTACACATGCCATGTGTTTTTCAGGTGCACACTCTAAAGCTTTTCTTCTGTAGATATAGACAACCGCAGCATGTAAATATGACCTTCTTTTTCTGGATGACATACCTGTAGAAGCCCTTCTCAGTATTCTTTGCATCCCTTGCCAAGATCAGCTCCAGCGGTGCCTTGGCCTTCCTGACCCCATCCCTACACACTGGGCAGCATCCCTGTACTCTTCCCAGGCTACCTGACCCTGCTTCCACTGCCTGTGCATTTCCTTCCTGCCCTTCAGTTTAACCAGGTCTCCACTCATCTATGCTGGCCTTCCTTTCCTGATTTCTTACCCCTGGGTATCCAGAGCTCTTGCGCTTTGTGGAAAGTGTCCTTAAATATCTGCCAGATCTGCTCTGCTCCCTTGTGCCTGAGAGCAGTTTCCCAGGGGTCCTACTAACTAACTCTTTGAAGAGCTGGAATTTTGCCTTCCTAAAATTCAGATTCCTGACTTTACTCTTTACCTGTCCCATATCCCTCAGGACTGCGAACTCCACCAGTGCATGATCACTGCAACCCAGGCTGCCTTCTGTCTTGACATCACCAATCACCTTTGGTGACGCACTAACTGGTAAAGCACTAATTACTGTACATCAGCATGACATGGAAGTCTTTGGACAGGTTGGGTCCTATAATAAATATGAGAGAGGGAATTTTATTTCTGGTGCAAAGTACACTCTCACCAATCACCTTTGGTGACGCACTAACTGGTAAAGCACTAATTACTGTACATCAGCATGACATGGAAGTCTTTGGACAGGTTGGGTCCTATAATAAATATGAGAGAGGGAATTTTATTTCTGGTGCAAAGTAGTTAAGCCAAGTTAACAGATTCCTAGGCTGAAAATAACATTTTTGTTTAATCTAACACATATAAATCATCCCTGAAAAACATTACAGGATGTCATGGCATTTAATAAAGAAACACAACACATGTAATTTAATATTGATCCTCATATTTTAAAGTGACTTTTAAAGAAAGAGCCAATAGCATGGGAAGACTGTATATGCATCTTATACTGGCTCTGATTTTATATACTTAATAATATTACATTTGTTGACAGCAAGAGAGATATTCCAAAACAAATGCTGTTTGTCACTACCTTCAAAGCTAGGTACTGTTACCTATGATACGTTGGCCAATAAAGTCAGAACTCTTATGAGGGAACCAAAGGTGCAATTGTACAAACAGTTTTCTTGATGATAGTGCTGTCTTAAAGACTTCCCTTTTGTTTGCCCCCAGCTATTTATTTCTAGGCCTAAGTTGACCTTAAAGGTCAGCAGCCCAGGAGTCTGTAGTTTTGTGATCATGAACTTCAGTGAAACATTGGTGTTTAAAAAAAAAGCATTATTTTAAATCTGGTACTTCACTGATTTGTTTTGCTGTGTGCCCTATATCGGGCATGTAGGTTATGTTTGAATAATAGAAGTCACCATGCAAAAGCAAGAACAAGTGTAATTGCTACCTAATGACTTAGTTATTCAAGTTGGTGGCAACTGCTACTCCAAAACAGTATCAACCAGCACAGGTACGATAATAAATGAAGTTAACCCAGGATCCAGGAATACGCAGGTCTTTTCAACATCTGAACAAGATAAAAATTTTCACTGTCATCTAAAGCCTAGGAAACCACAGTTGCATTTTGATAGATTTTCCCAAATTAGAGCTCTTCTAAAAAGCTACAATTTCCTCAACAACTATTATGTTTGAAACCCTTGCTATGTAACACAACATACAAACCAATGTACTCCCTTTTCACTTCCTATGGTTCATGTGGACCAGTATAGAATGGATGGACAAGCGGTTTACATACTTGTATAGAAGATGCAAGACAGGCATAAATGCATTTAGAAACACTCAATAAAATTGTAACAGATACATACATCTAATTTAGGGTCACATATCTCAGGTGTGTCTTTAAAAGCTTTTCAGGTTTACTTGCAGTTGAGACTAATTATAAGTACTGTAAACATCAGTCAATTTGCGAATGGTTTCCATTTCGTTTAAACAAGAAATTTTGATTCCTATTCTAATTTCAACTAGGACCTCCATTATCAAGTGAGAAGTTTAATTAAGTTGCATACTAAGCACTTCTTTTTAATAATGAAACTTCAGAAGACCAGCTTCTGACTTTTTTCCCAGAGTCCTACTTCTATATGTCATTATCAGGAATTTCCCCAGCACTGTCTCTATTTTCTGTGTATGCAACAAGACTAATAAAATGTTACTATTGCCTAAATTATAGACATTTCTTAACTATAAAAACTAAAACCAAAATCCAATTCTACCTACGACTTTGGTTAGATTTAAGATATTCTGATTCCTTGCAACCTCCCTTTCTCAATTGTTTCAACCACATCCTTGATTGTCATATTAGAACCAGAAATAAATTTTGTTCTGAAATTGAATTTTTAAACAGAAGGCTCTTGCTTTGCACTGAGAACATAATAATGAAAGTGTTTTCTCCAACATGAACACACATAAATGCTGTAATGCTAAGATGCATTTGATGTAATTTGCAGGCTCTTTATATATCTCTCTGGATTCCTTATAATTATTGACAAAAGAAAGTTTCCTGAGAAAATGTTGCAGTACAGCAAATGTGATGATGAATGAAGACAAAGTGCTTTCTAAAGACATAAGAAACATAGGATGTGTTTAGGTACTACTGCCAAAGATTAGTATATAGATGCTCCCCAAACTCGACAAATTAGTATTAGAAACATAATGAAAATGTCAAGCAATATTAAAACAAAAAAACAAACAAACAACTTTATCTGAAACTTTCAAGGAATATTTTGGATTTTTGTGGAGCATATAAAAATACTGGGTTCTGGAAAATTTTCAAAAGCCCTACCTTAATGTTTTCCTTTGCTTAGTAAGTAAATAACATACAAAAAATGGGACAAGAAGAGAAAAAGAACAATGGAAATAAAATTAGTCTGAAAATAACACAAATGATATTTAAGAGTTGTTCTGGACATCTGATGGATAACATTCAGTTTCTACTTGTACTGCTGTAAACCATATAAGATTTGGCTGACAAAAATTCATTCCTGGGGTTTGCTTTTCTATTGCTGTACTTCATCAGAGTGAGTAGAGCTTGACTTCCTAAATTTTAATTTTCATTTTAGTAAGAATGAAACACAGTGTTACCAGACACAAATAAATGCTCAAATTCCGACTCCCAAAAATAAAGGCCTTTTTAATCTTGCCTCTCCTTCCTTTTCTTAAGGTGGTGATTCAAATTATTTTGTATGCTAATACTAAATATCATTGTATCATCATTAAATATCATACCATTCCATCTGACAGTAGAAATAATGAGCAGAGCAAAACTATCCTAGAATACATGATATAGCATGTGGAATGTAATCCATTTGATTGTTCTGCAAATAAAACACATTTAAATGAAAAGGGAACTAAGAACTCAACAAAAAAGAGATAATTGAAGTAAAGAAAGAAGAAGAGGATGCAGTGAGGCATAAAGAGTTGGGACAGAGAAAGAAAAATAACAACTGCAAAAGATACAACAGAAGATTGAAGCTTATAGTCAGTAGGGCTTGGTTGGGGAAGACACAGATAGATGTTACCAAAAAAAAGGAAAACTACAAAGTGCTGAAATTAAACCTGATCCAGACCACAAAAGTAAGTAAATGTAGGTACAGAATAAACTGTTGAAACTTCTTGTTCATAAAATACTTGGAAATACTCCTGTAGGAAATCATAGAAGTATAGGTTCCTATAAAGGACTGTGAAAGCTAAGAGCAAATCTAATTTCCCTTCAGTCATGATAACTGGAAATTAAATATTGCAACAATAAATATGAATTATTATAAGTACAGCTGCTGGAAATAAAACAAGAACCAATCCTAAACTGGTTTAAGCACCATTGATTTAAAGCTAACACAGTAAACTGAAAAACAATAATGCTGATGGTAGTAGCCAATATCCAGGTAATTTCTAATGTTAAGAAAGCTTCATCAAGCCCTGCAATCTTTGCTCTAAGTGCATGAGATTTGGAAAGTGAATTTAAGCTAGCAAATATTTTTGCACTGTAGTATAAACTGCCTTATTCCAGAGTCATATGTGACGGTGATTGTTTTGCAATCATGTGCTTGACAGTTAATTTTTTTTTAAACTAGTCACAGGAGGGGACAACTACTTTGGGGTACAGTTTGCATAAAATATAGCCATTGACCAGTGACTATCCTGGACACATTGTGCAAGACATCATTGGCATCAAGATTTTCTTTGGAGTTAGTGGATTTTGTTTGTTCTCTCCCCAGTCTCATGCATTTGTTCACCATCTTCTCCTATAATTTAGTGCCAAGATAATCATGTGCAGGCAGAAATTGAAATGTTGAAAGTATTTTTTTAAATTGTGCAATTTACAGAGGAGCATGCATACATGATTCCTCTGACTATTGGGAATATGTATGTCACAAAGCATCTCACTGTTTGCTCTGTGATTGAGTGTTCATGCCTGGTCCAGGAAAAATATTCAGTGTTTGGTGCTCCAGCGGTAAAAAGATTTTGTATTATTTGACCTGGAGTCTTATACTCACTTCATGTGGTACTCAGCACTACTTTTGACTCAGTATCTTCCTTTTTCTTATGATTTTTTTGCAAAACTGTGACAATATCTATTTCACCGATTTCTTTTAAAAAGTTATTAGGGTCGTTTTTTCATACTCAGATAAAGTATTCTAACTTCTAAAAAGGAATTAATCATTTATGTATGTCACAATCTCCCTGTATTTTTTTCTAACAATAAGATTGAGTTGATATTCTTTACCTGCTTCACAAAAAATAGATATTGTAATGCATCATTTTAGGTCAGTGAGTCAGAAATCACAAATCTCTTATCTAATTTTGTGAAGGAATCCAAAGTTTCTAATCCCTTGATGACAGAAAGCACAAATGAGGTTGCAAGGGGCAGAAATGTTGTACAGATGAAGAAATGGCAAATTTTCAGAAGATCTTAATGTGATCCTTTCCTGTTGGAACAAATGCTTGAGAAGAACTATGCAATATCTCTATCTCTCCTACCAATTTAATTGTTTATGGATATGTATCTAAAATCTAGAAAGTATATGTTACATGTGTGCATAAGAAAGTTAATAAATCCATCATATGGAAATATCTTAAGACTAGATATTGCTGTTATGTTTATTGTTTGTGTTAGTCAATTTGCATCTATAAAACATATATGTAACTAAATTTCATCCTAGTTTTTAGCAGAATATCAATTTTGCAAGCAATGAAATACAGCTTCTGTGCCTCAATACTTTCTAGTTTATCACAGTCTCATAAACTTTCTCCTGAGTTCTGTGACAACAAGGTTGGGGGAGAGAAAAATTTATGATGCCATAAAAAGAAGTAACCTGATGCAATAAAAGGAATGAAAGCTCTTATTTCCTGCCACAGAACTTCACTGAAGTGTTATTAGAAATTATATCATATGTTGCATAATCTGTGTTTCAATGGACTAGATTATAACCATGGCCTGTGTTCATAATACTTAGCATAAGTATTACATATGTTTAGTATTTATAAGTATTATACTTATATATACCAAGTAACAACAGTCACTTAACCAATCCTGTATGGCATTCCACAAAGTGGAAGTGAGAACCTGGTTCTTGCAGGAATTAATTCAGCATCTAGTACAAACAGTTATAACAATAGGAAAAGACAGTGTTCACTTCAGACACATATGTTTTTTCCCTTTCACAAAACACAGAAAAAGCTAAAAGAAAAACAAAGAGCATGAAGCAGTGGAGCAGAAATCCTAGCAGATGGAAAACACGTATTTTGTTTGATACAGAGAACCCTTTCTTTTCTCAAAATGGAGAGAAGTATTTATTACAATGACCAAGAAATAACAATAATCCGCACAAAAGATTTTCTCTCGGTTACATAACCAGTCACAAAAGTAAATTTGCTGGGTCTATTTTTTTTTCTAAATTCTCTAGTTGTACTAATATTTTTGCCACTTCTGTTCAAAGTCAGTAAGAACCATGGATGTATTTAAAAAGTTAGACTCTGGCCACTGTCTAAATAGGGAAAAGTGTAGATCAGTTTAAGTAATTAGTTGAGTGTCACAGTATCACCCTAAATTTAATTACTTGCTCTGCCAAAGATTTCAGTTAGGATCTTGAGCAAGACTACATACAACTAATGTCCAGGTTTTTGTTTATCTCTTGTACAACAGTTAATCAGCTGTGGAACTGGGAACAGAAGGCAGGAATATTGACTCTCTGTCCCCTGTTCTACCCACACAAACTCCCACCTTAACGAAAGAATAAATTATTTGAGTCACAGTATGCATTTCAATGTTTCTCATGTTTCTCTTTTTTTTTCCTTTCAAAGGAAACAAAATGCAGAAGGTGGTTGTCTTCCAATAAAAAGTCAATTTCCCCACTCATGATAGATTTTTTGGCTACCTGTCTTTCAGCCGTTTAGCAATTTTTAAAATTGTTGAGCCTAATTTTTTCTTTCTGTAGAGATGCCCTACCAATATTTCTTAAAAAAAAAAAAGTCTTTCCTTTCTTTATTCAAAAAGAGAAGGTAACACATCTTTCTCTCTTCTTTTTGCTAAAACTAACACAAAATAATTAACATGTTTTCTGGTGGCCATAAGAAGTAGGCACAGGGTATATAAGGAAGGTAGCATAAGATTATTTGAAATTTTGAACTAAAATTCTCTTTCAGGAATAATCTTAGTTCAGATACAACTTCATTTTTTAATTTTCCTATGATTTCTTGCTACTCCAGACATAACAGTTTCCATTTATTCCTATTCTGCCAGTTAAATATTATCTTCAGGATCACATTGATTTTTGGTTTATCCACAGGCATCTTACTGTTTAGTGCAACAAATTTTAGAAATTTCATTTGAAATTTACAGCTGAGGATTTAAATAAGTGAGATAGTTGAGTGAGAAAAGAGAAAACTGAGGCACTAATAAGTGAAGTGATATGTTCAAGCAGGTCAGTGGAAGAGAATAATTTGTAACAGACACTCTGACTCTGAGGACATGCTGACAACCAGGACATGAGTAAAATCAAACATTATAAATATGATATATATATATATCAGTTTCTGTAATTGTTTCTCAAGACTTTTGTTACACTAGTCAATGGTGCCCCATTTTTGTTTAGTCAAGTTTTTTAAAAAATCCTCTTACTAAGAAATTTCAAACAAATACATAATCGGTAGTGAAATCCCAGTCTAAGTGTGGAATTTTCCAACATTGTAAACAATTATTCTATCCAGATAAGTAATGTCAGCATACCACTGCTTTCAGTACTATTTAGGTGACAGAAATATTTATTACCTGGGAGTACACTGCTCATTTAAATCATAGAATCATAGAACAGTTTGAGTTGGAAGGGACCTTTAATGGTTATCTAGTCCAACTCCCCTGTAATAAGCAGGGACATCTTCAACTAGATCAGGTTGCTCAGAGTCCCATCCAACCTGACCTGGAATGTTTCCAGGGATGGAGCACCTACCACTTCTCTGGGCAACCTCCTCCAGTGTTTCACCACCCTTATCGTAAAAAATGTCTTCTTTATATCTAGTCTGAATGTACCCTCCTTTAGATTAAAATAATTACCCCTTGCTCTACTGCAACAGGCCCTGCTAAAAAAAAACACAACCGCTTGTACTGCAGGGACCTACAGTCTTCCATTTCAGACCACTTACTACATGAATGGTCAAAATGGTTTAGTTTATTTTAGGACTTAAATCAGCTAAAATTCCTCTTTTATATTGCATGAATAAATATGAACTTTATACAGTGGTGGCAAAAAACCTGCCAGTCACTGGATAGATGTTTAAAGCTCATCTTACTGTTTTGCAGCTGGTGTCCTTTGCTGAAGGATATTTCCTGCTGCACTCTGAATAAAAGCATTTCTTTTTAAGAATTGAATTAGAAACACATCTGTTGTTCTAGGATCTTTATGTTGAGCAAGTCCTCTCTAAAATAGGCAGGAAGATTGTTAAAAAAACATTTTCAGCATATTTAATCCCTCTGCCTTCCATCACCTTATTACATTAAAAAAACCCCAATAGTGAAGTATCCAGCTTCCAGTTCTGATCCCACAACACATATGACCTAGCAACTGATATTTAATGTATTTCAGTGGGCTTTGGAAACAAGAAAGCAAATTCTTTTTCAGATGGCTTATTCCTCTGGACCTTCAAAAAAACAGGGAGCCTGTGGTTAGATGGTAGGACTTAAGGAATCCTGTCTTTCTTCTTTGTGGAGTTTCAAATGAATCGTAGAAGAATGACTTGCAGCTTGAATTTTAGCCCAGGGAGTCTCAAGCTTTGCCAGTCTGTTCAGAGGCAAGTGCAAGCTTTAGCTGAGGCTGGAGCTTATTTCAAACTTACTCTCCTCCTTTATTCTATCACTAGACAGAACATTCCTGTATCAATTAAAATACAGAAATTAGTAACTGAAAGATGAGTATGAACAGCTTCCTAATGTCTCAGACACTGTGTTTCCCATTGAGACAGTATAACTCAGCAAATAATTGAGTGGATGTACTCTGATCCACTTTAACGACACAAGCTAGCTTCAAAGGCCTAACTGGTTGGACAAGAAGATATACGACTGAAACTTGGGCATTGTTCTGTTGATAAGGTTGACCTTGCCAGACAAATTACAAGGTAGAAAGAAGATAAGTAATCGGAATCTTCATGCTCTAACACCTTCAGTTTAATACACTATTGCATATAGTAGTGTGTCTTTGATTTTTCTTGATGTAGGTGCCAGTCAAAAATTACAACATTGGTAATAAAAATGAAGAAACATAAGGAAATCTACAGAGTTATTTTCAGTCCTTGTGCAGAACCATTAATGCTGTCCGTTCTGGTGACTCCCCAAGGTACTCCTACAGATAAACAATGGATAAAGATGAGTAACCAGTTTACTGTTCAGCACACTCATGAGCTTAGTGGTTTCTTTGTTCAGCAATGTACTAGGAAAAAAAAAATCACTAAAACTTTATTATTTATTCTTAATTCAGCCCTTAAAAACCTACCATTATCAAAACTTATCTTAGAAAGCAGAGGTCCTGGTACACCTGATTAGAGATCCTGATTTAGAAGAGGATGCCAATGAAATGAGAAAAAATAGAATAAAAAATGAACATGCTGTCTGGGCATAAACTAAAAAAAAAAGCCTTTGGACTGTGCCAAATCTTTCTTTTTTCACTGGTAAAATGTCAGTCAATCCACATGTAACAAAAACATTCTCTTTCAGACTAAAGAAGGAACCCCTGGCATTACTAGTATAGTGCTTTAAATATTAGGGGTTTACTCCCAGATTCTGTCAAAGACAGCTTCTTAAACTCTGAAGACCTCCAAATATACATGACTTAGGAATGATAGTCACAGGATTAATTATTCTTCATAAAGTGCTATGTTGATGAGGACTCTCTACTAGAGTCTCTTAATCAGCTTTGTATTGACACAATTAAAATATCTAAAGGATAGACTTAATGAGTAACAAACAGCCTACAAAGAGCTTAAAAAGATTATTTTTTTGTTATTAAAAAAATCAGTCTTAATGTAGTATCTGATCAAGTCTTTTTAATCACAGTTTTCTTTTAAGTCAAATTCTTTAAATAACAATGATTGCATAGACTTTTTTCGATACTGTTTAAACCAGTAATTCAGGACCCACTGATACTTCTCTAATTCAAGAGGTAGTGAGTTTGTGCAGTGACTGCTCCTCAAATTTATACATAAAATAAAATTATTTTGTAATAGTGTGGTGAGTGACTTTTCATAAGAAAATCTAGAGTGCAGTGCTGCAGTGATGGTAATAGTCACCCAACAGTGAAAAGTTTTATTAATTGCCATATTTTAAATGTTGTGTTATGTAATAGGGTATTCAAGATTTTTTATTGTAGATGTTGACACTCATACAATGCTATAGATAATAAGGGTTTAAAAATTTTCAGGTAAAGAAAGTGCTCTTGCCCTTTCAAAATACTTCTTGCAATTACATTCTCTTGCAGATGAAAAGTTCATCTGCTCATTCTGAGCCTGTAATAGCGATTAGTTCTGAGTCTTTCCTAATTCAAACTTTTCTCACATTAGTGCTCTTAAAGTCCTACTTTCTTCTTATCATTATACTACTACATTTTTCTTTGTTTCTTATTATGCAGAACATAGCATATATGTACACAAATACATAACATTTCAAATACTGCTTACTACTTTCTTCCACAATCTTTTCTTACCTTTCTCTTATTAGCCACACTATTGTCATTTTGTTTTCACACTAGTGTTTGTGTTTTGTCTGTCCTTAACATAAGTCCACTTTTTCAGTGACTTCAAATACAGTACCATTGTCAAATTTGATTCTTGGCCTGAGTCCTGAAAATAAAAGAATAAGCTTTTACACTAGTTGTTAACTGAATGGCACTTGTATGAATCTTTAAGTGCTTGAATGAGAGAATGTGAATCACAAGAGTACCTTGTGTACCTTGACTACAAATCACAGTAGTTCACATACTCTGTTCCAAAGGTTTCTGGTTTTCCTGCAGGTAGGGGTGCAGGAGAAAACCCTTCCCTTCACATTGCAAAGGTAGTTGCATGTGTAATTAATCTTATTCACTATCCTAGACATATTTTCACGAGCAATATTACCTACATGCATAAGTCTTTAGACCACATATGGTTTAGGTAAACAAATATGCACTTTTTCTTTTAAATCAGACACACAGACTCTAAAATCTACAAGAAATATGCTTAATAATATGCTGGAGAAAGTATCTCTTATTGTTTGACCACTGAAAATTAACAAAGAAAATTAAAAAAATGAACAGTAGTTATTACAAGTTGAATAACTTTTTAATAACCCAAGTCATCTTTTTGCTATTTACTTAGCATGAAAGGAGTGTTTGTACAGAGTCAGTGAAAATAAATTTTTTTCTGTTCTACCAAGTACAAGCTTTACAACAGTGGATTTGTTAAATTTTGCATTAATCCACAAGTTTATTCACACATCATCAACAGAGACAAGCTGATGTTCTAGGAACTCATCCCTGGAGCTCAGACACTAAGCATGGCTCATTGCCCCTTCAATCAGCTTACCATTTTCCTGCTGGTGCTGTATAATTTATCTGTGGTTAGTATTGTTGTACTGTAGTGAACTATAGGGTCCAGCTGTGCTTTAGAAAACTCACTAGGTCAAAAGGAACACATTTGTTTCTTGTAGTCACTATGCTTTATGGTTATGGGGCAAATGAAAAAATAAAAAGGGTATTTTTGTTTTGATTTACTACCTGGAGAACAGATTTGAGAGTCATGAATCTTCTGTTTTCAGCTACATGGCTTTGGCAAGCCAGGTTATCTATCTGTGACAGGAAAATGATAATCAGGTTTTCCTTAAAGAGATGGATAAATTCTATGAAATTAATTCACAGCACAGTTGAGACAGATTAGGAACATCAGCCACTATTCAGTTAAAAGCCATCAGTTACTTTTCTTTCCTTATCCTTTATTTCAAGCATGAAATTTTAGCAAAGAGAAAGCAAGCATTTGTTATTAGTTGTTTTCACTAATATGCAAGTACTTAAGATGTGGATTAGTTATCACAGTGGTTTCAACTGTTTGTAGAGATTGGTCATTTTTGAGTAAGCACAATGCTGTGATGCAGCTCAGAGAAATAATCAAAATGTAAGCAACTACCACAAGATCTGGTGGCAATGTGCAGTTTGGAATTGACCACTAGTCAAAATACATGTTTTCTTCTTTGGCCTGAGTTGTATCTGGAAATGCTTACTTCTAAAGAACTTTTAAAAAAAATAATAATCTGCTTGGTTCTGCTGCTCCTGAATCAAATAAATTTCTATAGCAGGCTTAGAAGAGTATCTTCCAGAACCTGCTGCCCCAGGATGTGTGAATCAACCTGCCTCAATTACCTCTAATTGAAGGGAAGTCTCAGAACTTCCTTCTTAGTCCAGGTGTCTAGGTAGTAAAGCCTATAAGGAAATTCAAACACTTCTGCATAAACATTTTAACTAAAAATATAACCATAAGAAGCAAGGGCCTTTAACTATTTCACCTACTGGGAAACATTTCCTCCTCAGAGACTTTTTTCTGAGACTAAGCTACCTATCTTCCTCTTTGACTTTGAAGAGTTTTTGTCTCCCTTAGATATAAATAGATCACTGCACACTCCCACAGACAGAAAACCACGCACCTATATTGATTGACACCATAGAAACCCTGAAACTCAACAAAACTAAGAGGCTTCATTTTTTCATACTCCATTTCCATGTACAGAGCTAGCCTAGCTGAAGGCCCCTTTTCCTCATTTCATCAAAGGGCCAGGTCTTTCTCTTTTATGGCGAGGCAGACTACTGTATTACTGATCTGATCCTGGAAGGTTTTTAGTCAGCTACAACCTTAAGATGTAACCACCACAAAGCACTCAAGCCTCCTTTCCTGCTTAGCAGTGCTTTATAGTGAGCAGTGGTATCAGTTGTTGTAACATGACATGCAGTTGGTAATAACTCCATTTAATGCATATAAGTGAATCCCATACTTTCAGGATTGTTATTGTGATATAGTGTCTGGCTTCCCTATTTTTGCTGTTCTTGAGGGTAATAGTACTTCTTATTAAATAATAAAAATATGTAGAGTTTTCTTGCTTGCTGCTCATGCTGTGAGTTATCTATCTATCGTGCTGACTTGGTGTCTCTGTTTCCATCTTTTTCACAGAGTTGTTAATTTTCCTTCTGCTCAGCAAATTTCTATGTTTTACATACCTAGGGAGAAGTGATTGCAGTTCTTCATTGTCCAGACTGTATGGTTAACTAATGTAGATTTTTTTACCTTTCATTTTTCATGGCAGGTTTATGTATGTGCATATAATCACTAAATATATTCTGCATCATAAGCTGAAGAACATCTTGACTTTGGAAAATAGCCTTATATAGAGCAGAAAGCTACTTATTCCATCACTGCAGGATATCAGTTGTTTTGTTTGTTCTTTGGCATAGGAAGCTTGAAAATAGAATTTATTAGTGCTAGGACTGTATGTATCTTTTTAAAATATATCTCATAATAACTCTAGTCTGGTGAGCAGTTTATACCCAAATTTACCATCATTTGAAATATAAACCTATTCCGATAGTGTTGCTCAATGTTGCATATTTCTACATTTAGAAAGTCATAGATTACAGCAGATGTTTACAACTTGCCAAAAGACTGATTTATGTTATTTTTCTAGATTATTCTATTTTTAGATCACTGGTAATCAGTTTATTAATAATTTTTCTTGTATTTCAGATTGTTAAAAAAAACAGTCCTAGAATTCTTAACTCAATATAAGTACATAAATATTGAAAACAATCCTGCATTTCTTATGAATGCATCTTTCAAATATTGCTGGACAGGCTATGGACATTCATTTTTCAATGTGAGTAATGGAAGATGAAGCAAATGCATATGTGAGACCTGGAAAAGGACCCACATGCTTTGTCGTATTTGGATTTCCTGTTGCAAAAGAACTGTGCAAACTTTTTCTTTGAGTTCAGTGCCCCAGTTTCCATAGGGGAACATGCAATCACTTGGGGTTCAGATTTGTCATCAGCTGAAGAAAAAAAAAATTATCTATGGGAATAACAGAAGTGATCTTGGTGATTGTAGTTTCTGTGTAGTTCTGTAGTGTCTGTGACTTTGGGGCCTACACAGCCACAAGAAATGATATGAAAAAGAAGGTATTTTAGGACTTCTGGTTCCTAGAGTGATATCCTTTTCTGACTGAACTTGATGGGAAAGTTCCCACAGACTACAATTGAACAGGACTTCTCCAGGAACCTTCACTGTGTGGGGCTTCTGCTCTAACCATTAGGTTACATCCTACTTGATTAAAAAGATACATATATATGTTCTTCTAGCTGTGTTTGTTCGGAAGGTGAGAATTCACATTGCCCCTTCTATCAGGCATTCTTCTCTTGCAGCATTTCATTTGCAAAATCCAATCAGAAACACATCTGTCATTCCTAGGTATTTTTTTCTGTAAGTGATCATAAACCAAATCATTCCATAGTAATTTACCCACTCCTATTCTACCTGTAAGTTATATTCAGAGCCTACAGCAGAAAATGTCTTATTAATTACATAGCAGTATCTTTTTCCCCTTCTTTTAAAACTATGTCAATCACACTGAAATTGTAAACATAAACTATCGGGGGAAAAAACAATCCTGCTGGGTGAACCTATTTGTGAACAAAGAAGCATCAAAATCAGTGATGTTTCACCAGAAATTTCTATCAACACTTAAAATCTTAGAGAAGCCAAATCAAAGGTCACTAAAATCTCTGATTTTGGATGAAATAATGCCAGAAAGAGAGAATCACTAATTGCCACAAGAACCCTTAAATGGGTAAAACAAGAGAAACAGACGAAATATGTATGTATATCTTTTAAAAGGGTATCGGGCACAACAAACCCAGAAGTATTCCTGGAAGTGCAGAAAACAGGCATAGATATAAAAATATTGACAGAAGACTCAAGTACGATTTTAGATGTACAGTTTAAATTCAGCAAGCTTTCTTTTGACAGTTTGTCTTCTGAGCAATCTTGTTTATGATCTGGAGATAATTGTCCTTTTGTCTTAACTGGGACTCCTATGGTAGGTTTGTCTAATGAGACTTTCTGTATTTCAGATATGAAACAAAACTTTTTTATCAAGACATTGTAAAACCTAAATATGCCTAGAGATGTGCAGTTATTATAGGTGCAATCATCATGGAGAAAATGAATGGATAAATATGAAGGTAAAGATAATCAAAGAGTGTGCTTTGCACATTAACTTTGATCAGCAAATTGGAATGTCTTATGTTTAAGCTCCACTTACCAAGGTCAATTAAGTATCCTATTCAGGATTAGGCAAGGAAGTCAAATGGAGCAAATGGAGGAAGTCATTTATAGTGTTGGGCAACAAGAAACAAAGGAGTCA
The DNA here is from genome assembly GCF_000687285.1 of Phaethon lepturus. Lineage (NCBI taxonomy): Eukaryota > Metazoa > Chordata > Aves > Phaethontiformes > Phaethontidae > Phaethon > Phaethon lepturus. Next base: position 111,710 of record NW_010532531.1, on the reverse strand, counting down.
ACTAGTGATAAAGTGCTGGTGGTCTGTATTGTTTTGATCTTGACTAGTTTGACCTTTCATCCTGTCATTAATTCAATTAATTGTCAACAGTCGATTTAGCACATAAACTTTTATATGAATTGTAGAGTGAATCATTCTTTTCCCCTTTCCTAATGAGCTTGAGTTTGGTAGTGAAACACTTTAAGGTAGAGATGCTACATGAAATACAGAGAAGGCTTTTATCCTTGCTGACACAGTTCTAGCTCAAGAGCATTTAATATATTTCAGCTATAAATATTTGTTTGAAGAGACTATATTAATTTCTCACCAACCACATTGGTGAAACAATTTTTGTAGAAACAAAAATTCTTTTGTTTCTACATCCAATTATTGACCACTCAGTGGAGAATGCCATGGAAATGAAATCTCTACACAGAGAAATTTTGCTGTTGTAGAGTTGTATTTAGATTTTGAACTTATCCCCTACAAACCATGTATTGATATTCAGGTATGTACTTTAGGATCTTACATTTTGAAAACATTGTCTAGTTTGCAAAATGTCTTGCAAAAAACTGTATAGGCAGCACCTGTTCTATAGAGAACATTTTGAATTTGCAGTTTTTCATTTGCAAAAAGAATGATTTCTTGTATTTGAATGTTCAATGTTCTCTGATGTTGTATGCTTCTTGCTGCTTTTGCATACTAAAATCTGTTTACATGAGAGTTTCTCCAACTCTGCTTTGCTGATTAATGAAAAACCAATGTAACAGACACACACATACACACAGATAGTCAGCACACTGTGTTTATGGGAAAAGAAATTTAGCAACAGTCTTCTCCTGAAGTGCCTCAGACTGACAAAGGATTTAAAAATTGAATGCTTAGGTATTTTGTTACTATCATGAAAGATTGCAAGCAACTTGCAGAAACAAGCCAGATGGTTGTATTGGAATAATTAATGACATGCACTCTGTAACATCTACTTATATAAATGCATATAAAATTGGTCAGACACAACTGATAGGACAAATTTCCACTTGTTTGCCTCTAAAGTAAAATGTTCATGAATCCCAGCTGTTAAGGAATCTTCACAGATCGTAGTACTTTATCATGAATAGACATTTGATATACAAATTTCAATACAGAGAGTAAAGTTATTATTGTCTTTCAAAGTATGTGTGAATACCTATTTTGATTTGCTAAGCACTTAACATCACCAACTGAAAAGAGATGGAGAACAGTTAGACATGCTAATTTGTTTCCCTTTTCACTTGATTTAATGCATCTACAGTACAAGGCCTCACCAGAATTTATAGCCGTTGCTTCATCTAATACTTTTTATCAAATTACACTTTTCCTCTGAATATTTGATTACCATAAGAATGAAGAGTAAAACAGAGAGTGGAGGGAGAGAAAAGAAGAAAATTATTTAGAGGCTGAAGTATAAACTGAAATATTTTAATTAAGGACGTTTT
>NW_010532531.1:109196-110225 GCF_000687285.1 Phaethon lepturus | reverse complement strand
TTCCTGCTGTTTGTACCTGGTCAAGAGCTATCAGTTTTTTACTAATTTCTTGCTCCATATATTTTGTCCACCCAGTTTACAGAATTAGGGAGGAATTTTCTCAGGTTGTACTTGCACTTTATCTTGATGATGTTCACTGTTTCAATAATATTAATGTCTAGCTTTTGACTAAGCCCAAGCATGAATACATAACTTGGATTCTGAAAAGTCTACCTAATTTTCTAGAAATAAAACATTTTTATGGCTTCCTAATGAGTATCACAGTCACTTAATAGCTTCTTAACACTATTCCACTTTTCATACCAAGACTTCAAGATGCAAAGGATTTCCTCTGTGAGCTAGAGAGGTATCTTTAGATACATGAGCTGGTGTTAAGTGGCATTGCTATAAGCAGGATCAAAATTTGAAATGTAAATCATCAGTTTTAATCTGGAAGCATTGCTGCTTGATATTTAGGAAATTCTGGTAACGGATCTATTTAGTGATCTAGGGCTTCACATGTTATAAAATGAATGTATCTGGGTCACAAATCATAAAATTTTAAAAAAGGTTTTCTTTCCTTTTCTTGCAGGCACCCAAACCCACACAGGTATGCAACATGAACATTACACAGTGTGCTAGTTTTGGCTGGGATAGAGTTAATTTTCTTCATAGCAGCTAGTATGGAGCTATGGTTTGGATTTTTGCTGAAAACAGCGTTCATAATACAGGGACGTTTTCGTGATTGTTGAACAGTGCTTACACAGAGTCAAGGCCTTTTCTGTTTCTCACACCACCCCACCAGCAAGTAGGCACAAGGCACCAGTGAGTAGGGGATGCACAAGAAGGTGGGAGGGGACACAGCCAGGACAGCTGACCTCAACTGACCAAAGGGATATTCCATACCATATGACATCATGATCAGCGTATAAAGCTGGGCAAAGAAGAAGGAAGCAGGGGACTTTTGGAGTTATGGTGTTTGTCTTCCCAAGTAACCATTATACATGATGGAGCCCTGCTTTCCTGGAGATGGCTGAAGACCTTCCTGCT